>NC_068366.1:11244274-11444274 GCF_020536995.1 Dreissena polymorpha | reverse complement strand
CCACATGTACACCAACCAGACCGAGTTCAACGTCAGTGTTGCCTTGGTCGCCACGTGGAGACACGTGACTGTCCACTCGCCCTACGAACCCGGATATGAGCTAGTTAAACATCAGGTACCATGCGAGTATAAATAGCTTTGTTGTCTGAAGTGTTTACCAATATGTGTTTACTTGTTATTCCCTGATGCTAACTTCACTGCAGATGTAATGTTTACGAAACTTTATTTTACAGAACTTGTCGATGCAGTGCATACTGGTGTCAGACGAGATGAACACCTATATCATGTTCAACTATGACCAAGAACAATTTAGTATCAGACCATTACCGGAAGTGCCTGTTGCTAGTGGTTACACTCATGTGGATTTCCAGGGCACCATTCTGTCTGATAGGCATAACTTCACAAAACTTAATCAAGAAACCAATGTCATTCCAGGTACCTCACAACGCTTCCTAAAAACAAATATTATAATATTGCGTTTACTGTAACATAAGCGTGTCATGCTAAAAAGACACATGTTAAGGTTCTTCCTAGCAATAGGTTCCATCTGAGGACCGGTAATTAAGCGAAAGTCGAAATTCAGAATTAAAGAAAAACTTTCATACGTCAGACAAAACTTGTTTGCAATGAAGTGTTGCTTGCGTTGAAGATATCGCGCATAGCTGCAAATAGTATGATACAACTATCAATGCGAATGTAATGAAAAGTAATTGTCGGCATGGACGCAAAGACGTTAGGGTTCAGAGTTTCCGTAAAAGATGTGCTGGTCTTACCGGTATGCATGCTTTGCATGGATAAATACTGCCATGGTGGTTACAGAAACTGTTCGTTTATTTGCTCGTCTTAAAAACTCATACGATTCGCCAAGTTTAACAAGCATTGTTTGTAAACGCATTAGTTTGCATTAGTTTTTATCCGTAACTAGTGATTAAAAATAGTTTTCGCTAATGTACATGAGTTAAACACAAAAAGACCTTACTTAATCAATGGGTCATTTTGATTTCAATAAGTGTTCTCAGTATCTCAACAACTCGGGGGAAAACATTTTATCTCTGGAAAGGGCCATATTGTGAAGGACAACACATGCTTGTCTGCAATACCAACAAAGCTTGCATAAAAAATCCTTCCAATCATATTGCGTTACATGTTTTTTATTATTTAATGAAGCTATCATTATTGAATAGAATGGATTTAGAATTATATACGATTTCGGATAAGACGGTTTTTCAAAGTTGCGGCAATCCGGATAACACCGATTGCTTTAGTTGTTTAAGCTTCTTTATGGAGATTCGCTTTGAAAAACAGGTTTGTGATAGGTTGGCTGAAAGGTCACGGAAGATAACCTGAAATAGTTCGTTCCACATTCATCGAGCGTAGAATAGTATGTGCAATATTTTATTGAAATTGAGAAATGTTGCTGATAGGGAATAGAGATATAAACGTACAACGTAATTATTATTTAATTAACCACTGCATTTGAATCGTGCAATTGAATTTATAGGACTCCATGGACGATGGTTGTACAACGTAACTGTTGTCACCGACTCCATGCGAAATGAAATCATGTGCCAAAGGTTTTACCGAGACAATAATGTCACGCTAAAAGCTTGGATTCAGAACCAGTTGGAGTATGCACTGCCCTGTCCGTGTCAGGAGGTGCTCATGCTGGAGGTACGTAAAAAACGGAATGTTTTGTTAATTGATTAAAGGAAATGCATGTTATTAGTGTATTATTGCATTACATTTGTAATAGTTTTATCGCTTACGCAGATGACACAAACGTTCGATTTTATTAATTGAAATGAAAATATAATTATGTAGTTTTTACAGAGACCCTTTAACTAACTTGCATAGATCGTTATTCTACCTACCTTTTGTCAATGATTAATTAGAACGATAATTTTCCTTAAAGGGGCCTTTTCACAGATTTTGACATGTTTTGAAGTTTGTCATTAAATGCATTATATTGATAAATGTAAACATTGGATCTAAAAAGCTCCAGTAAAAATCAAGAATTAAATTTAAAAAAGAAAAAAGGTAACCCTCAGCAGGGCTCGAACCACTGACCACTGGAGTAAAAAGTCTACCGCTTAGACCACTCGGCCATCCTTCATGATACAATGGCATATGTATTTTATACTTTATATAAGCAACCTTCGTAGTTTCACAAAATGTAACGACAACAACAAAACTCCAAATTATAAATTCGTTTCGCGTTGCAACGCTTTATAATTTTCAGGTTTTTAAATCGTCAGAAGATGCATAAAATGGCAATTTTAGAGCATTGTAAATGTTCAGTTATACTGTTTCCTCACAAATATCATAACTAAAACGAAAATTTGCGAATCTGAATCAACATTATCAATTTTGTCAATTGCCCAAACGTGAAAAGGCCCCTTTATGAAAAGACAAAATGCGCTAATTAATATTGATTTGTCATTCTTTCGAATATTAGAATAGCATCGCAATAATCGGTTCAATGATTCTTCGGACGCTCGTTGATGTGTGTGTTTATTAAAACATAGCATGACTAAACTTTATCAAGAAGGATTCAATAATAATATTATTATATTATATTATCTTAATAAATAAAGAGGGGAAGGTAAACAGTAAATATAAGTTCCATCAAGTTAACTATGAATTTCTCGCGTAGTTATATTAATAACCAATGCATAATTCACCACATTAAATTGCATAAATTTAATTGTGAAAATTTTGTTCAATAGTTCTACTGCATTTATTATCGCAAAACACATACAGTAAGTCAAAAGCAATCCGACTACTGTTGAAATGTGTATTACAGGACTACACATTCACCCGCAATGACTCCCTACGCCCTGGGTTTGGAAGCCACATGACATGCTACGAGTCCTGGTTCTTCAGCGCCTATGGAATCAAACAGAAATGCTGCTACATGTGAGTTGGCACATTAAGAAATAAATTACAGTTATTTGGTCCTGTCAATCCCAGTTACCGTTTGAAAACTATGTTATCTTTATTTTCTGTGTTGTTTCTTCAGAGATGCACGGTTAAGGACCGCAAGTCCTTATTGTGAGCTTAGACTGGTGTAATTTGCCTTTGCTACTGTTTAAGTTCCCCATGCTTCAAATACTCTCTTATTTACAAGGTTCAGCAAACTGCAGTCTCAGTACCCGGGTGCAGTGGCGGCAGAGTTTGAAAACAAGACAGTTGCAGAATTTCTCGAGAAAGGTTACAATCAGTGCTGCTCGCCTGGTGTCCGCAAGAAATACTGTAACCTGTACCAGGAGATAAACCCGCCTGATGACTGCTCAAGATACACGATAAGCGACGAGATACCGCTAAAGGCAGACATCATGCATGATGACCTTGGTGTTGAGAAGCAACACGAGGACGCGGCGGGCGAGGGGATGCTGGGTCACTTCGTCAGAAGTGTGCGAAAAATGTTTGGACTGTAAGCTTGACCACATACACATGACAATCATTAACAATGTAACCGAAGTGTGAAAAAGGGGGTAGTTATTCTTAATTGTGCATATATGATATGTGATGTAGCGTCTTCCAATTATATGTTTTGTAATTTGCACCTTAGTTCGATCTAAGAAATGTATTTTTAGTCAAACGCTTTTGATTGTAATTTCTTTTGAAATATGCTTCACTTGTTAAGTATAATTTTCAGAGGTTTCATTGGAATACTGTTATTTCTAGATACACAGTGAATGTATGTTTATTACATGTCTTGTCAGCGGGAACAATGTGACAATTTTTTGTAAACCTATAGGTAAACGTACCGCAGATGTCAGCATGAATGGAAAAATGACTGGTGTAATCTGTGTTTCTATTTGTTTGCTGTTAAGTATGTTACTTCTTACACGAGGAAGTCAGTGCAATTTGTAGTACATTAGTCATACTTTGGATTCGTCTAAAGGTGGTCTGCTAAATTTAATAAAGATAACTTAGTTAAAGATTTGTTAGGAATAATTTTTCATCGCAGAATGTTTTCAAATAACTTACAATCAGGAGTATTTATGTTTTGTGACAATACCTTTAACAGAAATGTAAAGTTTGTAACAATTTGAGAGGGCGCGTTTAAGACATAAATTTCTTTGTTCAATTTCTCAGGGTTCATTTTTGAACTATTTTCAAACACTAAATTATGTCCTTACTTATTGCAGAATAACCCAACCTTTGTTCAAGACTTTCTATAAAATAATCGAAAGATATGAGGTTGCACTGTTTAATCAACTATTATTGAAATTTAAAGATTTCTTTCACAAATATTTGTGCTTTTACAAAGAATGCCGAGTTCGAAAAAGATCTTGATTTCAAGATAAGGTACGGTTATATAACAAATAACATATATTATTTATGTTTTGCTTCATTGATTTAGTAATGTACTAAAATTATGTACATTTCTGATGAAAGCTGGCATATTATAGTAATAGATTTAATTACAGCATGAATTTTAAATGTTACAGAAGTATATATACATCCGAAAAAATGCCTATTTCATTTGCATTTTCTACACAAATTGTGAAGATGACATACACGATAAACACAAAACGTGATGCAGATTATTTAATAATAAATAGACCAGTCAAACTGCTGATAAACGTGATTGAGTTTAAAATTGTGTCTAGGAAAAGATGAAAGATCACAAAATGTACACAGTGTTGCTCAAAAGGGGGCAGGATGGAAAGCTGGACCATCCTAGTGACATAACAAATTATTTAATGAATCTAGGAATCCATGTGTCAAACAAATGAAATTAAGGTTTAAAATCATAGTCTCTCCATAAGCCATTTACCAAATGCAAAAATTTATTAAAATTTAACACATTTTTAGTGTTGACCAGCCAATAGGAACCGGAGGGGGATTTGGGCAAAAAATGGACAAAGCAGCAGCCCCATATCCCACCATAGATCTTTTCCTTATGTCAACAAGGGTCTAATAAACATTTTTTTAAGCAGAAGACCAGGTACAGTACAACAAATCACTGATTTCATAGAATCACATACATTTTAACATATAAAGTATTACACACACAAAAAAATATGCATTCATAACAAATAAGGCATTAAATAAAAAAAAATAACAGTAACAACACAGAATTCTAAACATTGTAAATATGTACATTGTGTCTGTTCATACAAGATGTTCACTTTTTTCTTTTCAACTCCTCAAACCTGCGCGAGAGGTCATCAAAGTCTACGTCTTCACCCCCAGAGGACTTGGAGCCCGGGGGGTCTGGCAGGATACTGTTGGGCACTGCAGGGAGTTCTGGGAAACTGTCCTCGTATCCACCACCACCCTCTGTAAGATAAAACAGACATGAACCTCATTTTAACCAAGTGGTTTAACATTTAAAAATCTGTTAAGTTGGTTTTGTACAGTCTGTTAACAATCAACTATTAAATATTCCAGGGCATTTATTGATCAATGATATTGGTTTAGTGGTAAATTTTGGAGCTGGTGAACAAAAAGAAGGATTTTTTCATTTTTCATGAAGAGAAATTAATCGGGTCCTGGTGGTAATCTTTTTTTTTAATTACTGAATTAAAATAATTTTGATGTTTTTGGTAAGGAACCACTGAATCAACATGCGTTTTTGACAACAAACTTTTAAACCAGTTGTGTTTTCCTCCTTAAAGACATATTTTCCACTATGTCATGGAATTTTCCCCAAGCAATCCATATTTCCACTAAATTGCCTTTAACATAAAATTGAAACCATTTTGTTTACCGGAAACAAACTGATGCACTGATGTAAATGAACGGAATTCTATACGAGTGAAAACGCAGTGTCTAAAGTTATCCCCTAGCTTAAACAGACCTTACTATTGGTTCGAAAAAGTAGTTGGACATATGCAATTTTATATTGCTATACACACATCTAATAACATGTATATCAAGATGGTAAATTGTTGAAAGCAACTCACAATCCTCTGCAAAAATGAAAAATAATTATCAAATTAACAACTGGCATCATAAAATGAACAAGAGGGCCAAGATGGCCCTAGTTCGCTCACCTGAGAGGAGTCGGTTCATTCAATCTTTACCAAATGTCAAACTTGACCTAGATATTGTCCAGACAAACATCCTGGTCAAGTATCATCATAATTTCATCTGCAAGTCATCATCAATGTACCTATGAAGTTTCATGATCCTAGGCGTAAGCATTCTTGAGTTATCATCCGGAAACCATTTTTCTAAGTTGAGTCACCGTGACCTTGACAGCCATTGTGTGAATACTTTTTTGCCACTGTGACCTTGACCTTTGACCTAGTGGACTCATTATCAATAGGGTCATCTGCGAGCCATGATCAATATACCTATGAAGTTTCATGAACCTAAGCTAGGCATAAGCGTTCTTGAGTTATCATCTGGAAACCATTTTACTATTTCGGGTCACTGTGACCTTGACCTTTGACCTAGTGACCTGAAAATCAATAGGGGTCATCTATGAGTCATGATCGATGTACCTATGAAGTTTCATGATCCTAGGCCTAAGCGTTCTTGAGTTATCATCCGGAAACCATTTTACTATTTCAGGTCATCGTGACCTTGACCTTTGACCTAGTGACCCGAAAATCAATAGGGGTTATCTGCGAGTCATGATCAATGTATCTATGAAGTTTCATTATCCTAGGCATAAGCGTTCTTGAGTAATCATCTGGAAACCATTTTACTGCTTTGGGTCACCGTGACCTTCATGATCAATGTATCTATGAAGTTTCATGATCCTAGGCATACGCGTTCTTGAGTTATCATCCGGAAACCATTCTACAATTTCGGGTCATCGTGACCTTGACCTCTGACCTAGTGACCTGAAAATCAATAGGAGTCATCTGCGAGTCATGACCAATGTACCTATAAAGAATCATGATCATTGGCATAAGCGCTCTTGAGTTATCATCCGGAAACCATCTTGTGGACGGACGTACCGACATGAGCAAAACATGGGGGGGGTGTTCATTTTTGAACTCAACTCTCATATCAAGGAAACAAATGTTCTGACCAAATTTCATGAAAATTGGCCCAAAAATGTGACTTCTACTGTGTTCACATGTTTTCACGATATAAATATAGAGAAAAATGCCCCGCCCACTGGCGCCCATGTTTTTGCACCGATCCCGACCATTTTCATACTCGTCCGAGATATCAATAAAACCAATGTTTTGACCAACTTTCATGATGATTGGGCAAAAATTGTGACTTCTAGAGTGTTTACGAGGTTTCTCTATAGCTAAATAGGGAAAAATGCCACTATATACATATAGAGAAAAATGCCCCGCCCACTGGCGGCCATGTTTGTTCACCTATCATACTGAGTATCTCGACCATTTTCAAACTCGTCTGAGACATCAATTGAACCAATGTTTGGACAAACTTTCATGAAGATTGGGCAAAATTTGTGACTTCTAGAGTGTTTACAAGGTTTCTCTATAGCCAAATAAGGAAAACTGCCCCGCCCACTGGAGGCCATTTTTTTCAACGGATCGAACCACTTTTGAACTCAACCAAGATATCATTAAGACAAACATTTTGACAAAGTTACATGAAGATTGGGCATGAAATGTGACTTCAACAGTGTTTACAAGGTTTTTCTTTTTTTTACCTAGTGATCTAGTTTTTGACCAGGCACAATCCAGTTTCGAACTCGGCCGAGATTTCATTGGGACAAAGCTTCTGACCAAGTTTCATGAAGATGGGACAAGAAATGTGGCCTCTAGAGTGTTTACGAGCAAATGTTAACGGACAGACGGACATACGACGGACAAAGACCGGTCACAAAAGCTCACCTGAGCAATCAGGTGAGCTAAAAAGCGTTAATGAAATTGGTGCATCCATCAAGAATTGAAACAAGAGGGCCAAGATGGCCCTAGTTCGCTCACATGAGAGGAGTCGGTTCATTCAATCTTTACCAAACTTCAAACTTGACCTAGATATTGTCTAGACAAACATCCTAGTCAAGTTTCATCATTATTGAACCAAAACTCTGGCGTATGGAGTGTTTTTGTTTTTGTAAGATTTGACGTGGTGACCTATATTTTGAGTTGACCCCCCTTACCAAATATCAAACTTTGCTTACAAAAATAAATAATATGACCAAGATTTGTAAAATCTGAAACAAAATTATGACCTCTAAAGTGTTTACAAGGATTTTGTATAATATAATAAAAATTTGGACAATCTAAGGGCAATAATTATGGCATTAATTATGTGATTTTGCTCATTATCAAACTTGACTGAGATCTTTCAGCAACTTTGATAAAGAATGCTTGAGAAATGTGAATGCTAGATTGTTTACAAACCAAATGTGGACGGGCATACGGCGGACAAAGACCAATCCTAAAACCTCACCTAAGCAATCAGGTGAGCTAAAAAGTGTTTCACCAATCTAGGCCATTTTCCAACTTGTCCGAGAAATCAATAAAACCAATGTATTGATTAAGTTTCACGATGATTAGCCAAAAAATGTGACTTCTATGGTGTTTTATCACAAGGATTCTCTCTAGTCACAAAAGGAAAACTGCCCACCCCCCCCCTGGCAGCCATGTTTTTTAACCGATCAGAACCATTTGCGAACTCATCTGAGATATATATAAAACTAATCTTTTCACCAAGTTTCATGATGATTGGACAAAAAATTTGACTTCTAGAGTGTTCACAAGCTTTTTTACTATAAAAATATAAGAAAACTGCCCCCCCCCCCACCCGGCAGCCATGTTAGCCAACTGACCGGAACCATTTCGAACTCAACTCTTATATCAAGGAAACAAATGTTCTGACCAAATTTCATGAAAATTGGGACAAAAATGTGACTTCTACAGTGTTCACATGTTTTCACTATAAACATATAGAGAAAAATGCCCCGCCCACTGGCAGCCATGTTGTTTCACCGATCTGGACCATTTTCGAACTCATCCGAGATATCAATCAAACTAATGTTTTGACCAACTTTCATGATAATTGGGCTAAAATTGTTACTTTTAGAGTGTTTACAGGGTTTCTCTATAGCCAAATAAGGAAAACTCCTCCGCCCACTGGCGGACATGTTTTTCAATGGACCAGAACCACTTTTGAACTCAACCAACATATCATTATGACAAACATTTTGACAAAGTAACATAAAGATTGGGCATGAAATGTGACTTCTACAGTGTTTACAAGTTTTTTCTTTTTTTTAACCTAGTGACCTAGTTTTTGACCCAGCACGACCCAGTTTCGAACTTGAGCGAGATTTCATTGGGACAAAGCTTCTGACCAAGTTTCATGAAGATCGGACAAGAAATGTGGCCTCTAGAGTGTTTACAAACGAATGTGAACGGACAGACGGACGGACAGACGACGGAGAAAGACCGGTCACAAAAGCAGGGCAACAGATAAGGTTCGTTTTATCGTTTTTACGATTTGTACTTGACAGAAAACGAATTGAAATTAAAAATCAATCGTACAGAAAACGATAGTGAAAATGGAAAACGAATTGAAATCGATTCTTCGTCGATTTAGTTATTCAGTTTTCCGCCGTACCGCGTTAAATTATAATTAGTGTATTGTAACCTTTAGTGCGGCCGGAATATTTTCATTTAGTTCATATAGACACCGTTTTAGGCCGGTGTAAATATAAAGTTACTTCCTCCGAAATAAGTTCGGGAAAAGGTTCTCTGTTAAACGCGGTCTGGTTTGGAAACTTTCATAAACGGCGTGCGCGCCTAATATTTTACAATTCGTTACGAGACCAAAACCGTCAGGAAAAGACATTGTGAAGATTATACTATCACATTAAATAGCGCAGGTGGTGACAGATTCTTCGTCGTTGATGGAGAGGGTTTGGCAATGTAGGTGAGCTCTGAGACTGAAAGGCAGGAGTGTTGAAACTGGTTAAAACAAAATGACTCCATCATCCATTTGTCATTATACAATTAGTACTAATATCGCCAAACAACCATTGCAAGTGTGAATTTATAATGACTTAATTGTAATAAGAATTGCTGAGAATTACCAATATCCAAAAATGAAGCGCTTATTCGATCCAGAAATACATGTATGTTTTGATCAAATTGTAAAAAAACTAGTTGACAAATAGTTCTGAGGGAAAAAACTAATTGTAACAAAAAGCTTGCAGTGAAAACTAATTGACCCGAAATCTTATCTGTTGCCCTGCAAAAGCTCACCTGAGCAATCAGGTGAGCTAAAAAAAGATACGAACAACAAATATTCATCATAAATTTACATAGTTAATGCGTGTCACGGAAGCAAAGGTGTTTGTTAATTTAGTCTTCTTATGAAAAACAAGATTTTACATTTGAAAATGGAAAATAAAAAACAGGGTTTGATAAATATGTTAGTAGATCTGTGTTTTATCAGATTTATATGGATTTTACTGCTTTATGTTTGTCTACAGAGTTTAATGTAATGGCATGTATATGAAATGGGAGAAATTGAGATGTAACTATATTAAATATATTTATTTAACTCAGTTAAATACATCAATAACACAACAATAACACTTGAATGTGCATGTTTACAGTTATACATATTTTACCCCTAACTGCAACAAAAAAGGGCTTTTGAAATGTTTCAACAACTCGGAACAAAATGAATTTAAATATATATTACTTGCACATTTTGATTAAAAGTTCAAATATATATCGATTTTTCATGCAAGAATTTCTTCACTCCCTGATTACATGTATATACTTACTCGGGAAGTTCATATTGGAGGTGTAGGGGGGTGGGGGTGAGTGCTCCTGACCCGCAGCAGGGGCTGATGGGGCTGCACTGGCCCCTCCATTCTGGTAACTGGCCCCATGTCCTGAGGGCGGTGTATTAGGGAGGGGCGGGGGTGCTTTACCAGCCTGGAATACACAATATATATAGGCCTCACTCTAGAAAAACAGGGTTTAATGCATGTGCATAAAGTAACGTCCAAGTTATCTTAACCCTTTTCCACTCTTATACCTATTTTGACAATTTTGTAATCCCTTAGAAAATCAAATGAAATAAAAAAAACTTAATTGCAAGAATCAAGTTTTAAAGGCTTCATTTCCCACCCTAAGATACTGATGAGCAGCAAACAGCATACAACATGAAGAGACTGCAAGTTACTGGAAGGTTGTTCTGTTTTTATGCTGTTTGTATATAGCACTTAACACTTTGCTTCTGAGCAGGAACTGGTTATCTCACCATTTGCTGAGGCGGTTGTGGTTGCTGTGGGTATGGTTGTTGTTGGGGTGGTGGGTAATACATCGCACTCTGGCTGGGTGGTGGCGGTTGCTAGTGACCAAAAAATACCACAAGAAACTGTGACTAAATGTTAAATGCATATTGTATCAAATAAGTTTTTGAGAAATAACTGTTTGATTCAATGCAGGTTGTGCATAGGTATTTTAAATTTAAACAACACTTACAATTTATTTATGTATTAATTAATTTGTATACTGACAACTACATGTATATTAAGAGATTGAAACTAAGGCCAAAAAAAAAAAAAATAGGTCCGTTTCCGGTCGCCTGACCATGTCTCCCGAATCGGCGCCGACCCTCACCTTTTTATTGGGGTCGCCAAAAAAATATTTATTTTTTTCATTTTCGTTCATGTAACATGTAATATCAAGCAAACAAATCATATATATATACAGGGATTTCAATAGACGCAGAATACTGCGTTTTGACGCGAGCAAATTAAAAACGACTCGCTTTTGACGCAACCCTGTTTTCTGCCGTGCATCATATTGACGCATAGAAAATTTGACACTTGCGTCAGTCAGTTAACATCTCGAGTTCCATGGTAATAAATCCTGTTGTGCTCCTAATTGACATTAATGTTTCAGTATTTGAAACTGGGTCTTTAATCGACAGAATACCCCGGGCGTTGTTTATCTTATCTCATCTCTCCCAATACACATGACACCGTCTAAATAGTGCGTGCGCACTAACTGGGTAATTAGCAGCAGTTATTACCAGGGCTCAACATTAACGGTTGTCCTATTGCCCCTGGCAAGTAAAAGTAGGGTCCGGGCAAGTCATTTTATAATATAGTTGTCTGCCCAGGCAAGTGCAAAAAAGAACAAACAGCATTTAATTTAGACTTTATTTAGACTTTAATTGCTGTAATCATTTTGTTAATGTTCAAAATTAAAAAAAGATTGCGTGGTGTATCATTTTAATCTTAATTAAAACATATGAGGCTTACAGTTAATGTGATATTTCATGTTTGGGCAAGTGGCTTTACGTTCAGGGCAAGTAGATTTTCTAAGTACTTGCCTGGCAGGGCAAGTTAGTTTTTAGGTTAATGTTGAGCCTTGTATTACGTTATAACCGCTTGACAATCCGATAATTGCAGGGTTTTTGCAGACTTTGCAGACGGCACAGTTAAAGAAAGTCCGCAAAATAATTAAAGAAAAAACAAAATTGATCAAAGGTCCATTAATAACGTAGATCCATTATTAGTCCAGCGAGTTTTGTCAGTTTGTTAATCCACCGATAATTACGAGCAACACCCATCTTATATAAACTGGAAGCACAGTTCATTTATCATACTAACAAGTCATAATACTTCACATAAACATTGAGAAAACACATTTCCTTGATTAGATGTAAATTATCCGAGTAGAATTAAATTGCTACATCAAGACCTTCGACATTGTAATGTAAATGCCGGATTATTGTAAATTAACATTCAACCCGCGTTCAATTCAAAGCTGGCGATTCAACAACAACAGATTCAAATTACGAGTAATGGTTATTCAATAATGGAGAAAGCATTAACTGGATTTAACAAACATTTAATTAGGTTTGTTAAACAAGATAACAACATGGAAAATTTGGATTATTAAAGTTAAACTACTACAGGTAAGGCATTCTTAAGTGTACATATTTTGGAAATGTATAGTATTCGGATAAACAGTAATAGATATACTAGATGTTCCATGCAGTTAGATTGTGTTTTGTTACAAAAGCTATCATAGCGATGATGATAATATACATGTAATGATGATAAATATGTGATGAAAAGGTGCTACCAGTACATATCTTGAATTACTTAAATCTGTTAAAAGACTTAAATGTGTTATGATGAAGTAGATTTTAATGAGCATTTATTGTTTTTACAAATAAACATAGTATAGTGATAGAAATAATAAAAGTTGTGAAAGGAACATGTTTTGTTTTTGAAAAACTTAGTCGATATTGTTGCACAAATTATTTATTTTTTGTCATTATCTTTGTGTACCAAATCATTACAATATGTTGTGTTATGTAGCATAGTATTGTTATTTAATAATTAAAGCATTATAACTTTTTAAGATATTGTGTTACTCTTAGAGCATCTTTTTATCTAAAAAAAAAATGAATAATACAGACAAAAACACAATTAACGCGCTTCAAAATTGACCCCAGCATTTTTCAATTTGACTCCTCAAAATTTCAATCCAGGGGTCATTGACTCCTGATTTCTAAAATCTATTGATATCCCTGTATATATATACATGTTATTCTTATTATAAGCTTTAGTAGCCTTCCATTCTAGTACCCGAGAATTAAAAAAAAATTCCCTACCTACCGACCCTGTTTTTTCCCCAAGGAGACCAGAAACGGGCCTTTTTTTTGGTCTAAGCTTTTCTTCCTACTTCATATCAGATTGTGTCACAAAAATTTGATCTACCTATAGAGAGATAATTACCCAATAATTATTGTAAATTAACTGATTAACAATTATAATGTAAAAGACTTTAATGCTGCACGCATGACTCCATTATCCTAGAACAACTACTGTGTTCTTATGAGCCTCCTTCAGGGAAAACTGGGCTTTATGCAGGTGCGTAAAGTTTTGTCCCAGATTTCAATGTACCCTACCTGGAAATAGGCCTGAGGCATCATCATGCCACCACCTCCTCCTCCTCCCATTCCACTTCCACCGCTTGCTCCTCCTTTTTTGCCATCATCCAGATCTATCAGCATATTCTCCGCAAGCAGTATCTCGTCCTGTCCCATCACCGACGGGTCCGCCTCAAACGGAACGTTATACGACTTGGCGATCTCGATCATGTATCGTTCAATCAGGATCTTTGGTGGAGCCTGAACGCCGAGTTTATGCATGACTTTCTCACTGACATTGTCCAGAGAGTTTGTGCGGCAGGCTAGTCCGTACTCTTTGCCGTATTTGATTGTGAGCTGATCTGCAATGACTTTAATCTCCGGACAATCTGTCTGCAGCCGCGGTGATGCCCAGATCAGGCTGGCTATGGCCTCCTCAAGGCCTGGATCCAACTCCCTGATATCAGAGACAAACAATAATTTGTACAGATGTACGTAGTTTTCATAACATCTAATAAAGCATTTCATAACATCTCTTAGAATTATCTTATAACTTTTGTCTTAGCTAACCGAGCAATAGTTTTTAGCTGACCAAGCAATGGCTACCAGTAATTGAAAGTTTTCTCTGCAGCAGAATCCGCTAACAAATGTCAACACAGTGATTTATCCCTTCAACACAAGGTTTTTTGGAGTAATTTGTTAACTCATGAAAATTAATTGATCTTGCTCAGGCTAGCTATGTTGACAACCTTTTACTTTTCTTGCAATTGTCAATGCTTAAGTACATGTACAAGTAGCAACATTCAATGAAAAACAAATTGCAAGGGCATTCATACTAAAACATTCATGTAATTCTTAATGAATAAAATGTATTTCCGGGACGTATGGCATGTATGATTTCCCCTGTGTTGGAACAGTTAAATTCTCCATGAAACAGTAGTGCATCTGATATACATCATACAAATAATTTAATTTCAGGTAAAACAACTAAAATGTGTCGCAGATAATGATAGCCAAACAACACATGGAAACAGACAAATCCACTATATTTCTACCATAGACAAAAAGACAAAGGACCACATTTCACTTGAAACTTTTTTTATGATCATCTCCACATGAAGGTCAGTCCATTGTGACAGTTTGAGCAAGATTCAGCCAGTAGTTAAAGAGTTGAAAAAAAGAACATTTTGGGACAAAATGTAATAGTCGACAAACAGACAAAGGGACATAATTCTGCCAAACATTAATGATACCAAAATTCCTTTACCATCATCAACACAGGCTATCCAATGTAAAGTTTAAGTTTTAGCAAAATGATTCTACCCAGTTACTAAAAGCAATATAAAAATTTATAAAAATTAAGCTATATGGCTTGTATACCAACATCTCTACTGACAAACGCACAAAGAACTTTAAACTTCAATAACAAAATATCACATTTTAACACTGAACAAGATTTAATGCTGCAAGTTGCTAGCTGATTCTAAAAGTTCAAAATTCAATTTGCACTTTTGGAACAATACATTCTAGAGAGTTAAAACAGACAAGTAAATAGAAATGTGTCAAAGACACCTGTACCCTCACAATAAAGACTATTCATGTAATTGTGCCATCCCTTGTCTCTGCTGAGCTTTTTAATGATCATCAAAAATGATCACATTAAGGTGACTCATTCAACTGTGATAGTTTGAGAGAGATCAACCATGGAGTTAAAGACTGAAGAGTTGAAGAGGGAAAAAAAATTCTGACAAAAATTGTCTAAATTCCTCACATGATGGTTAATACTCAACACGAGTCAGACATTTTACAAGAAAAAGAAAGTTCATGTGACATTTACATGTTAAAGAAAATAAAAAAACTGTTTAAAAAACAGAGCACAGGATGCACCGCCAATGACATCTAACTAGAATATTTTTGACTACATGACAACCATGCATTAATACATGCATTAATAGTATCATAGCATTCAACTTCAATTGCTTAAAAAAAGGAAAAAAACCTATTTGGAGTCATTTATAATTTTGTTTACGGATAATTTTACCTATGAGGAGTGCCTATGGTATGTCAATACTCACTTCTGTGTCTGAATCAAGCCAAATCTTGCCAGGAGCAAATCACAGTACATCTCCAACAGCTCCATAGCCTCAACCAGGTAATCTTCCCTGATGATATGCTCCACTCTGATTCTCGCCCTGTCATCCTTACCGCCAGCTATGTAGTCTGCTATTTCTTTTCTAGCTTTCTGGCCTATTTCTGTTTTCTTTTTCTCCAACAATTTTAAACGATTAATTGTCAGTCTTAAGTTGGTTTTCAACTTATTGTAATTCGCCGAACTGCTAAACATGTTTCCTTTTTACCTTAACACCTGTTCATAAATGAAACTTTCATCAACACATACAGTTTTAATGTTTTGAAATAGTCACAAGACTTTGAGTTGTTTTCGCTTATTTACCAATACATGTATTAGTCACTTCCGCGTTTTTTAAAAACCCACACCGTAGTTGACATTTTATGGTTACATTACACTTAACCGGCATTAAGACGTCGAAGACTTATGGCTTTAACTCGACGATGAAATTAGAGTGCGATTAATTGGATTCCATTTGCAATTTGTCTTTTACCAAAGGTTGATTAATATAATGATTAATACACAATAATAATATATCTTTGGTGTGAAGTTATGCCCATTTTGTCTTTTTTTCTAAAACATCAGTCACCATTCAAAAGACGCCCCACGAATATTGCGTGTACACACGGAAAGTAAATACAATATAAGTAATGCGAAGTATTACAATTAAAATTTAACCCAAATCACTGAACATATATACAAATAGTTCGCTGTTATTAATCTTGCTTAGCGAAAACCTCAGCATGATATATGGATATCAGGTCAACGGGAGTTGAGCTTGATGTTAGATACCAACGCGTTCTAACCGTTGCCAACTCTCACTCGTAATCTTCCTTGTTTTTATTTTATTGAATGCTAATGCATCAGTCAGCGAGGGAGCGATTGGACTTGACATGCCAATGCATCAGTGAGCGAGGGAGCGATTGAACTTGACATGCTAATGCATCAGTGAGCGAGGGAGCGAAGCTAGGCTCATAATGCAATCATAGTTTTTAAGATTTTCATTTGAAATTGAAAAACAATATAGAATTAGAAACTTTATACGTAATTTGGAATGTTTCTTTTGTTTTAGTTTTAATTTTGTTACAACGTGTTGATCAGATAATTTAAGTATCAAATGCGATAATAATTTTAATAACCGTGGAGGTCGAGTGTTTAAGACATTTGTTCCAACCCAAATGGGGAAAACATTTTTCCTGGTTTTTATCATTCCTCAACTTCATCATTGTTTTAAATTTTTAGATAGCTCCAGAGTTCCGATGGTTTATTTTAGCAATCTCATGCATTTATGTACCCTTCAACAATGGCAAAATCTGCGAATAAGTCCCATTATACATAAAATCATTTTTAAAGTTGACTTCATCACGTACCGAATTTTAGCATTCAGCGGAAAGGATTCAGGGTTAAAACCGATTGATGGCTAACCTAACTTTACATTAAGCCAATAATTAATTAAAAAACACATTTCAAAATTAATGTTCTCTTTTTATTATCTATTTAAAAAAATATCAAATCATTTGGATCAGATAAACATATTGACATTATATCAGGATCATACGAAAACCTTGAGCGATGATTCTTAGTGTTATTTAATGTTATCAGTCTTGATGATTTGTTGTTGATTGAATCTTAAATATGATGCATTTCACATTATAAAGGCTTCGATCGTATCTTTTACTGAAAATATTCACTGTCAAAATAGCTGAACAGAGTTCTTAAGAATTTGGTTGTGTGTAACCCTTAAATGTAATCTGGCATTATAGGGTGGTGTTTTTGTGACAGCAGTAACGACGCGCGAAGAATTTTGAGTGAATCGTTTGGTTACATAATGACGTCTAAAGTTATTAAATGAGCGCAGATATCGCAGAGGGTTCGTTCTCTATGGAAGCGTCTTTGCCAGATGAGGACGACCGCATCACTGAGCGGACTTCGTGGAGTGTAATTTTGCCAGTATAACCTGATACTATTTTTCATGGCATATTGTCATAGGAAATTGGAAAATGCATCCCTTAAAATTTTCTTCACTGCTTGAATTTGAAATAAAATGTTATACATTTTATTTTACGGTGCTGTTTGGCCCATTTTATGTTTACAAATTACAAGCTTGCATCATTATTGTGGGTATTCTATTATATCAAGTAATTTGTCTGAAATTATCTTACAAACCTGATGTAGTATGATTTATGAGGTATGTCTTCACCCATCTCATTGTAGAAAAAGATCTCTTCTGTTTCTGTAAATACTGGCATGCAGAGCAGAACGAGAGGGCATCTTCGAACACTGGGGTAGGAGTTTTCCGTTGCGAGGGTAAGCGCCGACTCGAGGGTTTTGAATGGCTAGGTAGATAAAATCTGCCACTTTGCCTTCCCCCTTCTACATTCCCTGGCAAATGTTACATCGTCAACCTCAAGGTCCGGCTGGAACTCAGTGAAAATCTCTTGAACAAGATCGTCTTTTATTTCGCTCACCTTCAATATACAATCAAAGCGCTGTAGGTGCTAGAGGCCTGGAGCTAGATTTAGTGTCCTTCAGAAGAAGTATTTTCTGAATTTCTCTCTTTGTCGGAATGAATAAGAATTGACCCTAGCGGTTGAGTGGAGAAGCTCAGAGACTGTAAGAAAAGACAATATGTGTGTATATACTACAGTGTACAAAGACGGTGAAGGACTCGGGGATACTGGTGGTGAGATTCAACCAGTGCGCCTTGCAGTGAGTGTATACAGCTCTCGCGACGACGGCTTGGTTGCCAGCCTGGACCCCCTTCTGCTTCCCGGACATGTTGGACGCACCATCATAACCTTGACCGCGCATTTTCTGAATGTTTACTCAAAGAGCTTGAAGGTTCTCGAGGAAGGCATTAGCCAGAGCTTCGCCCATGGTAGACATGAACTCGGCAAACCCAAAGAACTCCTTCTGAAGAAATGCTTTCTCTGCATCATGAAATCGAAGGTAGAAAGCCATTTGCTCCATAGTGGCAGCATCAGTGGCTTCTTCCGCCATAAATTAGAAGCAGAACGACTGTACTGGATGTTGGCTGGTCTGATTTTCCGTCGAAAAGATCTCTGTACAGGGCCAGTGGTTTTGTAATATTTTATGAGTCTACTTGTCCACGGACAAGTTGGACCCACAAATTCACTTGTCCGTACCAAAGAAGTACTTGTCCGTACTTTTAAGATAAATAAAGGAAAACATCATTACTAATTAAGCAAATAATACAAACAAACACTTTTGTTAAATTCTATTTTTGATGATATACATAGTTAACTAGAAAATACAAGCAAGATGTGCAAACAATAAGAACAAGTTTAAGTCACACATGGTAACATCTCGGATATTTAATAATCTCAACATGACTAGAAAATTCACTTGAAATAAAATGATCTCCGCTAAATATAAGTATATAATTATCCGCTTATAAAGGAAACTCCTTACAAAGTTTACATTTACACACACCGGTAACGTGTTCAATCCATGTAAATTCAATTAGCCAAGATTCAACAAATTCTCGTTTCCGCTTGGCGTCGTATGCTTTATCATATTCATACTTGGCTTTTCTCTTCTTTTCCGAAGCCGAACTGATTTTATCATTGGTCTGATTAGCGTCATGTCTTGACGTTAAAGTGGTTTTATTTTAAAAAATTGAATGCAGGTCGGTAAAGCATGTTTGCGGCCATTTGCAATTTACGAAAAATGTTATCTAATGGGTGATTGGCTGTTGCTATACACGTGCGCTGGTTTCTCTACTATAAATGTTACCTTATGCGTGATTGGCTTTTGCTATATACGCGTGGACTTTTTTACTATATTAAATAAGTATTATCAGAAAATAACCTACCTCCAGTTAAAAAAGTGTGCTTGTCCGCAGATTAATCATAAGCTATTTTCATAAACTTTCGTTTTTTATTTTCGGAAAATATTGAAGTTTAGTTCTCGAAACTAAATTTACCACGGAAATTTTACTTGTCCCCGGACAAGCCAGCTTTCAAAAACTACTTGCCCGGAAGGGGAAATTGACGACTCGGACAGCATATTTCAGAACCCCTGAGGACGACATCAAATAAGCAGCCATTCTTAAAATTGCACGCTTCGAAAGCAATCCATTCGGATACATAGTAGAAAACAACGATAAAGCGCAGACGATAATAATGTTAAATAAAGTCACCACCAAAAGAAACGTGACCTCGAAAGTGGTAGCTCAATCATGCGTATTCTATTAAGTCGAAAAAACAAACATACTTTAAGACAGATTAAGTGTTTTCGATATGAAAACAATTCTCGCATAGAAAATATGCCTAGCCCTGGTTAGGCATCACATTTTATTGCATTTTTTTATCAATTTAATTTTGTATTTTTTCCAAACAGCGTATGCACGTGCGTATGCCCAGCTACGCCCCTGCTATGGTTATATATTTTATATATATTATGCTGCTTAAGTAATGATTAATTTGTTCCTTTCATGAGAAGGTATTTTCTTGCGCCACATTTTGAAGCATTATTTTTAACAGTTACACTCAAGTGTGAAGTGAAACCTTTCGGTGTTGAAAAGTTAAACAAGGTTGGGAGTATAAGCTTGCCATGTTTTAGAGCAGCCACTGGTCTAGCCCACTGCAAAAGCATATGCATGATACTTAAAAGTTTAAGGTTTTCTCTTCATATTTCATGAAAATAGCACTGATTTGTAATATGTCAGCGGTTATTGAATTGTCTTCAGTTTAGATTTTAAAGTGTTCATGTGTTTATGTTACAATTGATTTTACAGGCATATAATGTATTGTCTTTTAAACAGAAACGACCCAAGTTATCTACTGAGACTCTGACATATCCACCATCACAGACTAAGGCACAGAAGAACAAAAGTCAAAATTCCATTCTACAGTCATTATCAGATGTTACCAGAGATTTACAGTTAGATTCAGGTGCAGTGAGTTTTTTCACCTTTTTGGGAATGGAGCCAGGTTCCTTTGGATTTGGAAAGATCATGGCCTTTTGACTAAAATTGGGAAATTAGTGTTGTTGTTTTTTGCAAACAAATGCTTCAAAAATGAAAATAAGTGTTTTAAATATTATATACAATGAGGTGTAACTTGTAGTCTTTAGAGCTGGATGGGAGATGAAGAAAATGTTGAGATCCAAAAAAAAAAAATTTTTTCTTTGAAACCTTCAATAGGGAATTTGTAGGTACCATGGGGGAAAAATATATACTTTTTTCCATTGTGAATGGGGCCGGATATCGACCCCGATTTGTAAAATAAAACTGAGTATGTGTGAAAATAAGTAAATCAAGAAATATGAAAAACATTAGATTATTGTTGGTATCACACCAAATTTATAGCAAATCAATCATTTTTCTTTCAAAAGTTGATATTATGAATGTATGTAACAAAAATGAAAGACAGAAATTCAGAACCTATGCATAGGCCTTTGAAAAATCACTCGACCGCTTGAATTTTGTAGTAAAGTTGAAGTTCAGTCCAGTAAAATTTATCAAAGACAAGTGAACGCTTTTTTCGGCTTCAGAAACAAAGTTCAATGCTAAAACTGCCACACTTATTGAAATTGTTATCAAATTGCTGAAAAAAGCTGTGCAAAAAGAGAAACTGTGCTTACGTTTTGACAATTTTCATGGCATCACAGGGCAATCTAAAATAATTGTTCAGTTGTGAAGACAGTTCAAGTTAAACAAATGTGTCTGGTTTAACTGCAGAGCCAATGGATTTGTCATGCAAGGCAAGTGGC
Organism: Dreissena polymorpha; assembly: GCF_020536995.1. Lineage (NCBI taxonomy): Eukaryota > Metazoa > Mollusca > Bivalvia > Myida > Dreissenidae > Dreissena > Dreissena polymorpha. Next base: position 11,422,610 of record NC_068366.1, on the reverse strand, counting down.
TTTGTAAAGTTTTTTGAAAGCCTGTCTAGGGCCTTGGCTGCTTATAAGCCTTCTGATGATTGAACCTGTTTTATGTCTTAATTGCTATTGACTCCTTAACATAAATCTATGAGCAAACCTTAATTCTTTACAAATGCAGGCTACAGCAGTCATAGCTCCAGTGCCATGTGCTACTTGCAAGACTGCAGTCAAACTGAAACGGGGCTGGTAGAGGGATCCCATACAGGGGTCATTGAGGGGTCACAAGACATGGGCTCTCTACCCGGGACCAGTGATGGGGACAGTGGCTGCCTACAAGGGGACCTTGACCTGGATGATCTTTTGTATCACTTCCGTGGGTATCACATACAATTCATCCATGCATGCCATATGTTTCAATTAGTCCTTATCGTATTTTAATGTTTGACTCATATTTATTTTGTTTAGTCATTTAATATTTTGTAATAATTATTAATATAAAACAATGAACTGATGGCAAATGTAATTATATGAAATACTATTGTGAATGGTAAGGATTGTTGAGATCTTTTCTGATCATTTGTTTCTAAAACCAGTCTAGTCATTGTTACTTTTTTGTCCAAGTTGAAATTTATGGCAGATGTCACATTGTGTTTTTATGAAATACTATTGTTAACAATTAAAATTGATAAGATTTTTTCTGATCATTTGTTTCTTAATCCAGTCCAGTTGTCTTTGTGTTTTTTTAATAGTAATGAAAGTGTGATTTGTGTGGTCATAAAAATGAAATAGCACTATGTGTACCTTGTTCATGCCATCATTAGGCCATATTTTTTTTAGAGCAGTTTTTCCGGCACCAGTTTGATGAGGAACTCCAGTTGATGCACGAGAGAATGTGTGGAATACTGGCCTCACAGGAGACCCATGTACGCCGTATAGTTCACATGGCGCTATCTGGCCAGATAGACACACAGGCAGGTTTCCTGTATTCAGTGTCTTTGTGTTTTTTTGTTCAAATTCCAGGCTTTTGTAGGGACTCATTCCCAAATGGAAAAAATATCATTTTTTCCCCAGTTATAGGTTTAAAAATTATCTCATCATTTAGTTCATCTACCATCAAGCTTTATCAGTTAAAGCTTAATAAATATAATATTGAAAACACTTTTCTCAATTTAAAGTATTTGTTAGCCTAAAAATCAACACTCATTTCCCAATTATAGTCAAACAACATGATTTTTCCAAATTATAGTCAAAGCATGAGTTTTCCCAATCCATAGTGAACCGGCCCAGTTCCCAAAATGGGGAAAAAAACTGGGTGTAAGGCATAAAGGCATACACTTCGAAGCTTGTGTTCACAAAACAAGTTGACTTTTGAGTCTAATTTAGGGTTCCTGACCCTAAACAATGTATAAGTTCTGAGTTATGTCTGGCAGAATGCAAAGTATCTGACTTTATGAAAATAAGAACATGGTTGTTTTAAAGAAAATACAATATTTTGACAATTACGATTTATTTGATCAACAGAGTAATCTTATTATAAAGAAACAAATTTAGCGATACAGAATTGTATAGCTACCATATAAATCAAAACTAGATAATATATTGTTGTCACTTTTTTAATATTTGATCATATTCATTGAAATTTAATCGAATTTTACACAACCACTGAGCTAGTATTTTATGGTTAATATAAAATAATGTTATGAATTATAAAAATAAAGATGATGATTATGCTTCATTTGGTTAAAAAAGGAACATAAACTGGAAAATGTCTCTTTCAATATCATGGTCTATCATTTCAGCCATGTGTACCAAAGACTTGTCTTGGTGACATAACAGGTCATCAGACTGAGTGCTCTGTTGTACACATACCACAACCTGGTGAGTTGAAGATGCACTGATTGTTTGCTTTTTACAAGCATATGTGTCTTGTTCTGAGAAAACTGGGCTTAATTCATGTGCGTAAAGTGTCGTCCCAGATTAGCCTGTGCAGTCTGCACAGGCTAATCAGGGACGACACTTTCCGCTTTAATGGTATTTTTAGTTTCAAGGAAGTCCCTCCTTCATGAAAATCAAGTTTAGGCGGAAAGTGTCGTCCCTGATTAGCCTGTGCGAACTGCACAGGCTAATCTGGGACGACACTTTACGCACATGAATTAAGCCCAGTTTTCTCAGAACAAGACACATATAAGCCTTGCTCTGAGAAAAAATTGTTTAATACATGTGCGTAAAGTGTCGTCCGAGATTAATACCCGTTTTCAGAAAGCAATGCTCATATGCACAAAATAGCATTCTTTTACAAGATCTGTCAGCTCCAGTGCTTCACACGAAGTACATATTTACATTTTGTTGTTCCAGTATTTTCCATTTAACTTACATTGTGTAGTATTATGTTCCTATTTTCTATTGTAATAGTTTCAGTGTTGTGTTTTGTTCTTTATATCTGTTTTGTAATTACAATTCAATGTATAATGTAATTCAAGTTATGCTTTTTAACATGTATTTTGTGGTTCCAATATTGTTGCTAAAACTTTTTTCTGCAGTGCCCAATGATGCCGACTCCAGTATGATTACTACACCGCATATAACAGAGAAAGTAACACACAGAGCTCACACAATTCTAGCATCTGAGCATAGAGAGACTGCAGTCAAATATAATCAAACTATTAGTGATACCAATGGAAACCAGTGAGTAAAACAGAATAAACAAGAGCACCGCATAATAGGTGCCAAAGCTCGGCTGCGGGTTCAGTTTTGAATAAATGAAAGCTTGTCACACCCCAAAATTTATTTTGGGGGAAGCATATAGTTGCCGCTTCGTCTGTCCGTCCGTGCACAATTTTTGTCCGGGCTATTTCTCAGCAACTAATGACCGGAATTCAATGAAACTTTATGGGAAGCTTCACTACCAAGAGGTGTGCATATTATCAGCGGGTTCTGGTCGGATGATTTTTCACAAAGATATGGCCGTTTGAAATTTTCCATTAACTGTACATATAGTGCAATTCTTGTCCGGGCTATTTCTCAGCAACTAATGACTGGAATTCAATGAAACTTTATGGGAAGCTTCACTTCCAAGAGGAGATGTGCATATTATCAGCGGGTTCTGGTCGGATGATTTTTCACATAGTTATGGCCCTTTGTAATTTTCCATTACCTGTACATATAGTGCAATTCTTGTCCAGGATATTTCTCAGCAACTAATGACCGGAATTCAATGAAACTTTATGAGAAGCTTCACTACCAAGAGGAGATGTGCATATTATCAGCAGGTTCTGGTCAGATGATTTTTTCACAGAGTTATGGCCCTTTGAAATTTTCCATTAACTGTACATATAATGCAATTTTTGTCCGGGCTATTTCTCAGCAACTAATAACCGGAATTCAATGAAACTTTATGGGAAGCTTCACTACCAAAAGGAGATGTGCATATTATCAGCCGGTTCTGGTCGGATGATTTTTCACAGTTATGGCCCTTTGAAATTTTCTATAAAAAAATTATTTTCTCCCCAACTACTGTGCCCTCAAGACGTTTCTTTTTATCTGAATATATAGTGCAATATTGTGACAAAAAAAGCTTTGGGGAGTGTCACCCGTCTCCGACGGTTTCTTGTTTTAGAGGTCACAGTTACCTTGACCTAGTGACCCAAAAATGGGTGTTGCGTGTAGAACTCATCAAGGTGCATCTACATATTAAGTTGTAGGTGGAAGCACTTGATTTTAGAGCAAAATGTCAAGGTTTTAGCACGACGCGGATGACACAATGAGCTGGCTATGACAATACCTTGGGTTTTCTCCTAAAACAGCCGAGATATAAAAAAGTTTTTTTACACAAACAAAAAGTAATGCATGTATATGTTGTCTGTTAACCACAAGGACCATAAAACAACTCATTGAAAATGATGATTTGATTCCAATTTATGAAGATTGAATGGCTAAATTAGCCAAACTTGTTTTCAGAAAGTACCACATCAATAGGTAGCCATGAGATTTGGTCATCAAGCGTACCACAACCATTAAGCTGGCAGTGCAAAACCTTATGTCAAAATTATTTCTTAATAGCTATAATTAATAACTTGGTGGTATTTCTTGGTTCTTATGTGGTTTTAAAGTCTGAGGTTGTGATATTTATGAAAACTTCCCTTTAAATGCAAATCAGTACCATGTAACACTTCTGCTCAGAACTCAATTTTATCAGTTTCTCCGTGACTTTGTTCTTGATTTTCTGTTTATTTCATGCTTTTGAAATATTAAATTAATTTACATTATGCTTGCAATTTGATTTGGCTACAAAATCTAAAATTAGGTATCTCAAGCTTTTTTTACATAGCGTCCAAAAAAAAATATGGGCCATACTCTGTGAAAAGGGGGTTTAATACATGTGCATAATGTTGTCCCAGATTAGCCTGTGCAGTCAGCACAGGCTAATCATTGACAACACTCTCTCCCTAAATTTGTTTTTTGCTAAGAATTTACTTTCTTGAAAGGAAAAATATAAAAGCGTAGTGTTGTCTGATTAGCCTGTGTGGACTGCAATCTTGGATGACACTTTATGCATATTCATTAAACCCCCTTTTCAAGAGTAGGACTCGTATCTTGTTTTTGTGGATCCTCACTGGTCTAATTTTGTATTGGCCATGGTTTTTGCATATTGGACGTAATTTTTTTGTATGAAACAAGTTAAGAAATTTATTGGAAAGGTTCATATGGGTATTTTTAGCACATTAATGAGATTCTCTTAACATATTTTAAGTCAATTTATTATAGCAAGCACTTGCACGAGCATAATTTATTTCCTTTTCAGGTCTGACTCACACAGGGACGATATTCTAACACTGATGTCTCTTTCCTGTCAAGTGAGCACTCTCCTGGCCAAGCCCCAGTTCAGAACCTAGCTGGGCCCACAGCACTGTGTTGAAAAACAATGGCTACTCTGTGATACTGTATTGGCTGCTTTGGGAAAACCATAGTTACTACCTTGTGATTCTGAATGCGTCAGAATGCAATGTGTTTTTATCTGGATCATTTGTCACCAAGGAATGTTCATTAATTGAAAGACTTGTGATGAATAAACTATACATAAATACTAGATACATTGCTTTTCTTAAAGTAGCTGGGAACTATAATATACTTGTGGTGTAACATATCAAAATATTCAATTTTTAAAATGATTTAGTTAAAAATTTGCAATATACTCATCATTTTATAAAGTGAAGAGCATGTATACCCCTTTAATTCCGTGAAAAAGGTGTTTATAAATATGCTGATAATATAAAATCTGGTTTTAATTCATGCATTTGTCTTTAACTTGTCCCTTTTATTATGTCGATACTCTTATTTTGGTGTTAATAAATGAGTAAAATATTTGTAGAAGAAAAATAAATGGAAACCAAACACTCATTTGGTTGTGTTAAGCGGTACTAATTTGATGGTATCCAAGGTAATACAAAATGCATTTACTGCTTAACTTTTCGGGGATAATAATTGACTAAAATTTGTGGTGTGTAATATCAGAAAATACACTTTTTAGATTGATTAAGTTAAAATGTTCAATATACTCATCATTTTATAAAATGACGATCATGTATGCACATTTTATTCCATGAAACATATTGTTGTTGTTTTTTCAACAAAATTAAACACCCATTTGTTTACATTTGTGATGAGATGTACCGGTAAGCAATATCGGACAGACTTCGCTCTTAACTTTGAACATCTTGAACAAGATCTCAAGATCTTGAAATAGATCAACACTTCGAAAAAAGCAGACAAGAATAAATATAAAACCCTAAGGAACAGTAAACCAAATCAAAATAGAAAACTTGACATTTTAGACTAATGTATTGTCCACTTAAAAAATACGCAACAATGACACAAGTGTGTTTGAAGTAAAAGCTTGGTTACTGTGAAAACACCTTAAATTAGATGTTTCACAGACATTGGTGCCCCTACACCACATTTATCACATAGCCAGCTGTAGCTATTGATGCCAATATTTGACCACTTAAGTTTTAGCAAGACACTGATATAACACGGTAACTATTTGTGGCAAGTTATTTTAAAATTGCCTAAAGATACAGTCCTTTCAAGGGGAAACATGGAAATAAACAATAATCACAATAATCATGATCTTACTATATTTACCAAATATCAGGGATGTATTACAGTCAAGTTTACATGCAAATTAAATCTGAAGTGCAGACAAATAAATATCCCAATACGCATCTAAATGAAAGTCACTTCTGCAAAATACTGACAAAAGCATGTTAACAACAAAATGTTGCAATAAATCAAATATTTGCTAATTAGATAAAGCAAGTTCAGTATATGACACCATGATCCCCACTTCTGATGTATCCCAGCCTGGTCTACTCGGCAGGGGCAGCAACCCTGTTGGCTTTCTGTGACTGGTTGATCTTATCTCCCATGCTGAGGGCCATACCCTGGAAAAAAACAAGTAGCACGTGTTGCTTGGCAGGCAATACTGGAGAAAGAGACTCGTACATGAATATGAAAAAAATAATCTGAGTAAATTGCAAAATACAGTTTTCCACCACAAACCTAAGAGTTCTAATGATTTATTTCAAGACATTACATTGTCCCATCCATTCGTAACAATGAATTATAAAATACAGCCACAGTTTCCCATCATTACCTGACTCTTTGCACGGATGCGTATGTGCCCCTGTACGGGAGCGTCCGGTGACAGATGTCCGGGCTTCTCAATGCTAAGGTTGGCCAGCACGTCTTCACCAAAGATGGACTTGGCATACAGATTGGCAGCCATGAAACCACAGTCACCTTGCAGGGCCTGGGGGCAGAGAACTTAGTGTTTAAGCCATGCTGGGAAAACCGGGCTTGATGCATGTGTGTAAAGTGTCATTCCAGATTAGCATGTGCAGTCTGCACAGGCTAATCAGGGACAACATTTTCCACCTAAATTGAATTTAAGCTAATAAGAGATTTCATTTAAAGGATAAATACAATAAATGCGGAAAGTGTTGTCCCTGAATAGGCTGTGCAAACTGCACCAGCTAATCTGGGATGACACTTAACCCACATGCATTAAGCCCAGTTTCCCAGAACGAGACTCGAGATATAAAGATGGTCTTGGCATGCAGGTTTGCAGCCATGACACTGTGAAGGGCCAGGGGTCAGACAACATTGTACAAGATATATAAAGATGGAGTCTTGATGGTCCGACTAACTAAACCAACAGTTATTTTTTTGTTTATGCTGCTGGGTCAATTCAATTAAACCAATAGTTGTTTTTGTTTATGCTGCCTGGTTCATCTAAATTATTGCAATATTTGAGGAATGAAGCCTTGTTATGGGAATTTCTTACAAGACCTATTGATTAGTGGCAGATAATTTTAAGAACAGATGAATTAAATATGAGAACAACTCATAAGAATGAATATCCATTTTTTTCAAAAGTTATTCACTGCTAATTTACTTTACTTTCTATTCTGTCCATGCACACATTTATTCAGTAATGGGTTAGTTAATACCACACTAGTACCCAATTTAAATATACCCACCTTCTCGGGTGTGAGGCAGCGCATATTGGTACACTTGATCACATGTCCCAGGAAGTCCTTGAGGCTGGACAGGTTTGTGTTCACAGCCACCTTGTTCTCCCACTCAAACTCGGCCCACATCTGCCTGAACTCTGAGTCCGTACATGTGTTAGGTACGATGTAGTCCATGATGTCAATGTGGATGTCGTTCAGTACCACCACGTTGCGGTCGCTGGCTGCTCCGGTCACGTCATATACTGTGTGGGCAATGGAGTACAAAGATAATAATATTACATGGTTTATAAATGTAGCTTTTGAAGCATATCAAGGCTACTTGTATTTCTGTTGCAATTGCAAGTGAGAACATCCCTTTATATATGAGCTGGGCTCGGAAAAAACTGCTTTATGCATCTGTATAAAGTGTTGTCATGCCCAGACAAGCCTGTGCAGTCTGCACAGGCTAATCAGAGACAACATCTGCTGCTCTTATAGAATATTGGGTTTAAAGGTCTTTTTAAAATGAAAATCCACTCTAGGTGGAGTGCCTTCCCTAATTAGCGGGTGCAGACTGCACAGGCTAATCTGGGACGACACTTTACGCACGGAAATTGTTCCCAGAGCGAGGCTTCCATAATGGTTAAGATATGTGGCATTAAATAATGTTGAAGCACAAAAAGACTTCTATTGCAACAGCATGTTGAAATGCTACTTCAAAAAGTAATAATTACATTCAAACTAATGTTATCAACATTCATGTAATAACAGTCAGCATAGCAAAGATATTGTAAGAAAGCAAGAACTTCTTCATTTGACAGAACTGAGGATATTTAAAAAAGCTATTGTGAGTTATGTTTTGTGTTTCAAAATCTTAATGCACTTTTTTTTAATTGAAGCTATATTATCAGGATTAATGTGAACAGTCATTAGTTTTGTTTAAAACAGATGTTGTGATACTTTAAAACGTAAGTGTGCTTTTGGAGATAAAAACATAGTCAATAAATAAACTTAAAACACTACTAGTAACTAAGTGTTCCTAGAACTAACAGAGCGAAGATACATACCAATATTTCCAAAGATGATGCCACTCTCCGTAGAGGCGACTTTCACATTGGCCTTGATGTTACAGAAGTCGTGAGGGGCCATTGTCTGGGGCTGGGGCTTCTCCACTAGCTTCAGATCACCTGGGAAGTAAGGGGCCAGGGGTCAATCACGAATTCCATCAAAGATCTGTTAAAGGTTATTTGCTAAGGGGCATAATTTTATTGAAATGATTGTTTCAATGTGTAATGCTGGGATACAAACTAGAGAACAATTATCTACTACTTTAGGCTAGATTGCACTTTACCGGTACGTAGTTGTTTACCACTATCGACAAAGCGGGGGTTTGGGGGTGATAGCCCCCGATACTAAGGAAATATATAGGATAAAAAGGATTATTAGGTGTTGCGTTAGGTGTTGCAGGTAAATGTAAGGGTACACTTTTCTGTTCTTTTTAATAACCGGTAAAGTGCAATTGCCCCCTACTTTACATTCTACAGTCAAATCTGTACATTAAATTGGGGAAAACTGTGGAAAGTGATGGCAATTAAAAAAAATTAACTTCATTTGCACCAATGCTTAGTTTAATGGCTACTTAGAAAGTGTTCTGTTTCATTCATCATTTAAGACTATATATTTTTTAACTTTGGGATTGCATTGAGGTAAACATTGTGTAAGTTCTTCCTTGCAAATGATATATTGGAAGCAACTTCTTTTTTACTTGTACAACTTTGTCTACCACCAGGCCTGGTTGCTCAAAACAAATTTTTTAAATAAAATTCATTTTAATTATTAAATACTTACCTGTTATCGTATGCTTATACTTTCCAAGGGGAAATAACTCATCCGGAATTTTAACTGGGAATCCGCCACCTCAATACCGTAATACAGGCCAGGTTAAACATAGTGCAATGCAACCTAGCCAAAAATCGGTAACCAACCCTCAATATTCTTTCAATATATATACAAAAATATTAATCGAATAGCGGGGTGGGAGGTGGGACTTACCGATAACAGGTAAGTATTTAATAATTAAAATGAATTTTATTTAAAAAATTTGTTTTAATGTCATAAATACTGACCTGTTATCGTATGCTGATTTTGCAGCTGCGGTGGGAAGGTTCGTATATATTTTCCCAACACAGTAGAACCCATAAACAGGGTTATCAGCTAATGATATCAAGTAATCTTCGTTAAAACGGTATTAATTATGACTTCTCGGACAGAGTAATATGTCTATGTCGTAAAGAAGACACTACCGTTAGTGAAACCACAACAAGCCCAAACGTATACAAATTGTATTGTTGGCACTTCAGAAAACGAAGATAAAAAGATGACAAGGTGGTCGGATTCCTCCAGTAAACAGCTTAGAGCACGTCAAAAAGTGGGGTGTGATTAATATATGCCCACAAAACAGACAGAGCTCTTAATTCATGCGGTCAGATCCTAAAAAGGAATGAATCCTTAGATAGGATAAGATTAACTTTCCTTAGTCGAGGTCTAACCCCGAGAAATAGAAGCCGCAGACACATCTCCCCCCCCTTTTTTGGGGGAAATGAAGAGTGTCTTTGAGAACCTCGAATGGACTTCTGACTAACACTGCTGAGATAGAACTTCAAAGCCCTGATTGCCCAAAGAAGTTTATCCTCATCTTCATGACTACCAGTTAAAGAAAACTTGGAAACTTGAAGGTAGAAGCCATATAGAGGACTTGATATTAAGCAAGGAATCCTGGCTGACACAACAAAGTGAAAACGACAATAGATCCAACTGGAATTGGTCGTATTCAACAGAAAAAGCATGAATTTCACTTCTCCGTATGGTAAAAGCCATAATAAGAAGGAAAACCGTCTTAAAATTATATTGGAACTGTTAATAAGCCTGATGAAAAAGGTTCATAAGGAGCTCATTAAGCATCCCAACATGTTACACAAGTCAAAACCGCTTAAGAAGGTAAAGGAACGAAAAACATAGTGTTGACGTTCCATAGTTTGGATCAGTTCCAAAATAGGTAAGACAGCACAGAGTTGCGATGACTTACACAAAACAAGGTATATGAAAGCATAATCTCTATCCTTTGATGAAGAAAAGAACAAATTTCTTATCATCAAGAAAAAGATGAGAAAAACCTCTATGTATCTAGCAGTGATTAAGGTAATAACTATGCTCTCAATTACCCAGTAAAAAAATGAATTTCCATAGAACCTTTATACAGTTCTGATGGAATTATCCTTGCACAAGTAACAAGGATTGAAACTCTAACAGAAAAACGTTCTTCTGTAGAGATAACTAAAAGTTATTAATGGCCAGACATGAAGTGGCACATGTTTGGATCAGTAAAAATATGTCTCAGTGAGATATGATATTTGACCTGTGAAGAAGTTTCCTGAAAATAATTGTACAGGAGACTTAAAAGGTCGTAGAACCATAATCCCATGGTTCATTAAGTATATTTCACGAAATTATGGCAAAAACTCAGTTATTGCAAAAACTCACCAAGAAGGCAAGATATTCCAGTTTATGTCAATGGACGAATGTATAACAATCGCACACCCTGCTGGATCGATTTCTGTGAACTGCATTGTTGACGTTGTTCAGCATACCGGTATACACTGCGATATACGATCGCATAACGCTAATAACTAGCGTTTGATGATAAACAACATTCTTTGATATACTATGTACACCATGCAACTCGTCTGCAACTTCACTGCCGCGCATGCGCAATTACATTATTGAACCCAACGGAAAAATAATTCGAAAGAAAGAACTGCAGAACAAAAGGTCCAACAGGGCGTTGAGACGAACTGGTATGAGAAAGACGATAGAGAAAATTAGTTGTTCTTGCAAAGAACGAATAAGTTCCTGATTTCCAGTTACAAGGAGTGATAATATGATCACCTCCGTGTCTGTAAGTAAACCACGACCGATGTGTGATAGTTGAAACCATCACAAAGGAATCGTGAAAATGTGTTGTAAATGAAAAACAGCTAAAAAGAATTTTCGCTTTTCAAGATGTAGATGTGCAGGTGATATTCGTTAGGATACCACATAATTGAGAAAATCAAGATACGTTGTTCTATGTGATCGTCCATAACCTTATCTGCTCACATCTGTATAAGATGTAAGGAAGGTTGTGGTAGAATAAACTATATTCTTGCCAAGATAATCTTCTAGTCTAGACACCACTGAATAGTGGTAAATAATGACAAAAAGATGGAAATCTCTGTCATTAAATAATCCCGAGATTAATACAATTATCTTAAAAATAAAGCTGAAACGGACGTAAGAAAAGACGTCTCAGCAGAAGGACCGGTGACCGGACCGGTAAATACCGACCGGTGACCGGAACCATTTGTCAAGGATGGGTGGGCAAAGAAACCACGGCAAGCCGAACTTTCCCTCTCCAAACACACTTGAAAATTGGTAGAATAGGACAGTGTTTAACACTTATAAGTTTATGACCTATCTACAGAATATAGCCTCTTCTTGAACCAATAACAGGCGCCTTTAAAATCCTGGATAATACAGGTCGCGAAGTCATCGATTTGCGAAGTACGGAAATATGATTGATAGTGGTACCTCCGGAATCGGAGGTGTGATGGCAGAAAAAGGTGAAAACCCTAGGGGTAACCTTAAGCGGGTCCACGCTTGCCGGTAGAATGCACGGAAGTCTTAAATTCTGACTTGATTAATCCATTTACTTCAAGACTTCTAACCTGGACGAATTCCGAAAGGAATACGACCAGTTATAGGAAGACGGCCTGTTATGGCCAGAAGTGTAATAGAAGAATAACTTTAAGATGAGGTCCCTCCAAATCCTAGGATCTAAGATCTGAGTTCAATAGGTCCTAAGCCATCTTCAAGACTGTAGCCGCTATGCGGTCAATCTGATAGGCAATCCTATGTATCAGAACTCTTGTTGATTCCAGTAGCTTGAAAATATGCACTGCCGTAGGAGCAATAGAAAAGCAGAAGTCGATACAAATGTCGTCTTGCTAATCCTGCTAGCGTCATTAATGTGTCCCAACTGTTCCGTGACACTGACTGCAAAGTATGTAGCCGACAGGTAAAGGCGGTTAAAACAATTCATCCTTCGGGTCTCGAACATAAATTAATAGAGGTCAAATAGTAATGTTCGACCTCAATGCTATTTTCCGAGCCCACTTCAGCCGATCTATCTGCAAGACCAGTAGTCTGCATGTAGCCGGTTGAGATAGAAGTACAAATAACAGATATAGCATGATTTGGTAACCGTCGCCAGTAGAACATCAGTATTGAAAAACACAAAAAGTCATGTAGATTGTTGAATCCATAAAATATAGTATTCAATACAATCATAGCCAGGGGTATACAACTATGTAATGTAGACGATACCCGTGATACTAAAAATTGACCGATGAAAACACAGTGGAATACCGGTAATTGGTAAGTGGTGACCGAACCGGACCGGTCAATGACCGGTAACTGTAGCCCGGTGAACGGACCAGTCATAATATGACCGGTGACGTTACCAGTTAAAGACCGAAAAATGGTGGAATCCATATGGTCTGTTATCAATGTCAAGCACTGCTCGGAAAAGAAGATCATGCCAAAAAAATCCAATCCGATGGCGATGAGACATCACTTATTCTGACCGGTGATCAGTGATCGGTGATATGACCGATGAATGGTGACCGATGTCCGGTGATCGGGACCGGTATAATATAACTGCGTCAGAATGGAAATATCTGGTGCAGAAGAATGACCATCCACGAAGTCATCTGATAATGTTAACCGGAAAACAACGGTAGATTATCAGTATTAATAGGCATAAGTGTCCTTGTAGTCGTAGTGGAGAAAAGAACAGCTTATCCCGAAGCCTGAATGTTAAACGAACTAGTGTTCGTATACAACTACGGCTCGGTGACTGCAACATGTGTGGATGCCATAAGAAGAACCATCACACGTGGAATGGAGACATGATATTCCTAAAGGAATAAAATGGAGAACGTCGATATGACCAGTAGGTTCATTAACGCCTACGTGAGAAGTGGCGACATCCATATAACTTCGATGCCGAAATATTGTTCGGCTACGCTGGAAATATTGTCTTCTACAATATTGTCTCCGTGAGCATTGACATGATCGCTTACGAGCGTATCAACGCCGAGAACTGCTCAATGAAGGAGAGGTATGTTCGATAAATATCCAGTGGTGCTCAATGCAGTCCGCTGATGTCTACGTGAAGGTTGACGACGTCCTCGTTTCCTGCGATGTCGAGATCTGGATCGGCCGAGATGTGGATCGGCTGCGATGAGACCGAGATCTTCTAGAATAACGTCTCCGTGAGTGACGACGAGATCGCTTACGAGAGCCGCGACGATGAGAACTGCTCAACGAAGAAGAGCGTGTCCGATGTCTAATCCTTGATGAAGACGATGTATTCAACGAAGAATAGGAGAATAATTCAATGAAGAAGACCGAGTTCTTCTTCTTGACCGGTGACTGGTGTTATCGGTGGCAGGCCTAACTGATGACTGTTGACCGGTGACCGGAGCGGTGATCAATGACCGGACCGGTGACCGGACCGGACCGTTGACATGACCGGACCGGTGACATGACCGGTGACCGGACCGGACCGGTGACATGACCGGTGACCGGACCGGTGACATGACCGGACCGGTGACCGGACCGGACCGGTGATCAATGACCGGACCGGTGACCGGACCGGACCGGTGACATGACCGGTGACCGGACCGGTGACATGACCGGTGACCGGACCGGACCGGTGACCGGACCGGACCGGTGATCAATGACCGGACCGGTGACCGGACCGGACCGGTGACCGGTGATCAATGACCGGACCGGTGACCGGACCGGACCGGTGACCGGACCGGTGACATGACCGGTGACCGGACCGGACCGGTGACGTGACCGGACCGGACCGGTGACATGACCGGTGACCGGACCGGTGATCAATGACCGGACCGGACCGGTGACCGGACCGGCCGGTCAGACGTCGATCAATGGTCCGTGATCAACGTCCCCGGTGACGTACCGGTCATATCATGACCAGTGTTGTCACCGGATAATGACCGTATGGCGGATGCCAAATGGTCCGGCATTGGTCGATGTCCTTGACCAATGCCATCGGGCAAAGACCGGCTGACGGGTGTCGCCATATGGTCTGATGTTGACCGACTGTCTAAGAGACTTAGCATAGTACGGTCGCGATCGTGCCCGATACCCGGTGACTGATACTGCAACTATCATCCATGATCTGCGAAGTCACCGGGTATTTATCCACTCTTGTTTCTGCGACCATCATGTAGTCGAATATATGAAAAACAAGAGCAAAGCATATTCAACCATAAACTGGTCACAGACCAGATTATCATACGGCACATAAAATCATTATTTGACCATAATGAAAATTATAATAATACTGCCGTAGATCATAAATTAAACAAAAGTTTAATTCAAAACAGATGAAAAATAAAATGACGATCAATTAGATTGTCATACGGAACGTTAAAATCATTATTGCACACAATGGCAAATGATAAACAATCTGTCAATAGAAGAACACGCTTTGCACGATCTCGTAACACATTAGAAGAACATGCTTTGCACGTTCTAGCAATGTATTAGAAGAGCACGTTTTGCACGTGGTCGTTCGCGCCTGAAAACACCCAGCATGGTAGAAATAAACCATTGTTCGATAAAAACAAGCATGGCTTACCTTTTACAAATGAAACAAAATCCATTAAATCCACACAAATTAATCCGAATGAGAAATAAAAAGATAAATAACACAATTTATCTATTCAAAACCCCAATCAACCAAGTGAAAAACAATATTTTAATTCAGAGCCGTAAAAGACACGTATACACCTGGTTGATCCGGAAAGAATATTGAGGGTTGGTTACCGATTTTTGGCTAGGTTGCATTGCACTATGTTTAACCTGGCCTGTATTACGGTATTGAGGTGGCGGATTCCCAGTTAAAATTCCGGATGAGTTATTTCCCCTTGGAAAGTATAAGCATACGATAACAGGTCAGTATTTATGACATTAAAACTAACGGCCAGTTAAGCTAACAGCCATTCATTTTTGGATCAAGTTATTCATGTGACCTTATTGTTAACCCTATGATATTTTTTTTTTTTAAACAAATCAGTTTGCTCCAATAATTTGAATATGTTTGATAATAAAATTGCTTTTAAAATTAATTTGATTTGTGTCTCAAATTTCTGGTCTCTTAACTGGCCTTAAAGTTTTGAGCAAGTAGGTCGTGACACAAATCCTACCGAGTGTCGCCAGTTCTAGGGTGAGGTTCTGCAGTGTGTCCGAGGTCTGGTTGACAATCAGTACGTCCAGCACGATGTCAAACTGGTTCACATGCACGTAGGCCTCCGCATAGACCGGGTCTGAGAACCCAGTCAGCTGCGTCACCTGCAGGGACAGGGTGGAGAGGGTATTGTACATGCATAACAAAGTCTTAAAACAAGTTCTGATATAGCTCTCCAATATTAACATTGCACTGACCTTTATGCATGAATGGTTTAAAATTCTGTTATGATGTATATCTTAGTTTCCATCTTAGGATTTTAATCCATTGAAGCCTACTATACTAAGTATACTGTTATGATCTCATTCAACTTGTGTTAAATGTGCACAAACAGAACCAAATGCATTACAAATTACAATACATGCTAATGGAGTTCATGAGTGTCAGGTCTATGTTGAGCTAAATACATACTAAGCAACTGGTATGACAGAGTACAGCTAGTATAGTTACCACACATCCTTTTCCAAGAAATAACAATCAATCAATGGGACAGTCAAGACTACTTCATACAAGAATTAACTCGTAAAACATCAATAAGCAAGAGATGTGTTTTTTCAGAAAAACAATGCCCCCTAATGCGCTGTTTTGAAGCCATATATTTGACCTTTGACCTTGAATGATAACCTTGACCTTTCACCACTCAAAATGTGCAGCTCGATGAGATACACATAAATGCCAAATATCAAGTTGCTATCTTCAATAGTGCAAAAGTTATGACTAAGGTTAAAGTTTTGGAACAGAATGACAGACAGGCCAAAATCAATATACTCCCGATCATTTGACCTGGGGGCATTAAAATACAGGTCAATTTGTTTACATTAGTATTCAATATTACAAAATAACATTTCAAATAGCACTGCACATACAAATATTTCGATATCATTACTGCCATACCTTGTTGAGTTTGGATGCCCCCAGAGGGTCCTTTTCTTTCTTGTTGGTCATGCCCAGGGCCTGGGACAGGGTCAGCTCAAACATGTTCTGAGGAAAGAGCAACATTATGATTATATAAGGAATAATACTGTGATTTACAATTTGCAAGTCACTAGCTGATTAATTTCTCACATTAAGTAAAAATGGGCAAGCTTACGACATTGACTTGCTCTTGAAGATTTAATAATTCTAGCTTGCCGTCTGAGTTGTTTATTAGCTTATGGAGTAGTTGATTATATCTAATAATTATGTCGCCATGGTGTAATGGATATGTTGTCCGCCTAGCAACTGAGGGTTCACGGGTTCGAACCTCATGATGAAAGCGTTCTTAAGATCTCCCACAAAGACACTAAATACTGGAAACGGACTCGAGAGTGTTTCAATTAGCCTGAGGCTTTCAATGCAAACAAGCTACAATAAATAAGTTTAAACTGAACTAGTAATCATATTATGTGTAAGGTACACTCAATTTTATTCCTGTGATTGTTTAACTAAGATTCTTGCATTTAAACAAACAACTAATAACTAATATTAAAACTAACATTTACAAAATGCTCAAATGAGTTATTACAAATTATTTCACTATTTAATACAAAAATACTCAAACTTTTGAGATTTCAAATACAGAAACTGCTTTAAACAAATCAAAAGCTTCCAGTTTAAAACCACAACAACAAAATATCATGTCAAAACCATGAACCAAATTACAATCAAGGTTTTACTATTATCTCCCACTCAGAAGCGAAGTGAAATGGCAAAATGCAACCAGCATAAAAACCAGAACAGCCTGCAAGTAACTTGCCGGCTATTCAAGTTTTATGCTGTTTGCTGCTCATCAGTATCTTAAGAGTTGGAAACTAAGCTTTTAAACTTTATTCTATTAAGAAAAGCCTTAAATTGTATTGATTTTCTAGGAACTGCAAAGGGTAAAATGCACATCTGTGTAGGAAATGGTTAAAATGAGGATACATAATATGAATACAACACAAAGTGTAGCCTACCTCCGTGGCTCCCAGCTCATTCTTGTTGACCAGCTGAGCGAAGGAGATTGGGTCATCAGCCTGCACCTTGACCACCTTCTTCTGTAGGGCCTGTAGAATATATGAGCCTCGTAGAACAGGGCTTAATGCGTGTGCGGAAAGTGTAGTCCCAGATTAGCCTGTGCAGTCTGCACAGGCTTATCTGGGACAAAGCTTTCCACTTTTCAAAGAAGTCTCTTTTAGCTTAAATCCATTTAAGGCAGAAATTATTGTCCCAGATTAGCCTGTGAGTACTGACCTGGTCTTCAGTATAGCTTAAGTCATGTTGTATTTCATACACAATTTTATTGAAAAGAATCATGTAGAACTTGGACAGCATCAGGATGCTAGCGTCCCATGATGGACTATTACAAACAGCTATGTATTAAGTCACATGGTATTTTTAGACATGCAGTTCACCCCGAAAAAAGCTCTTATAAAATAAGGTATAATCTGTACAGTTATCAGGAAAACATGTAATTAAGTATATCTATATTCCAAAGTTTCAGGCCTGTCCGAAATCCAACAGAAAGCACCCTAAGGAACTCATGTACAAATGTAAGTTACGAAGTATTTGCAAATCAATCTTGATACAGGCAGAAAGTTCACTGAAAGCACGAGAACCCAAACCCTTGCTCAGTTAATAAATCTGCTCCCCAAAACCCCAGACACCTACCTGCTGTTGCTCCTTTTCCTCAGCCATCTTGGCAGCTAGCATGAGGGAGACAGAGTTACGTGAGGCCGTGTTGAAGATGTCCAACATCAGGGGACTCTGGTCGGCCAGCACGCGCAGGCACGTGGCAATACGATCCACATCATCATCTGTAATTGGCTGCAACCCACAACACCAGATGCAATGAAGTACGGTATTTGTATAATATCATGCTATCTAAGTATCTGACATTTATATTTTTATTGTTGTAGGATAGAATTTTTTGTGTAAGCTTTTTGCTGAAAAACATGTTGTTGTTGCTCTTGTTCAAAATGCTTCTAAATATTAAAAGCTATGAAAAAACAGGAAAGCATCATATAAACAAATTCAATACAAAACAGAATTTTTATTCCTGCAAACAAACTAATACATTCCACTGTCACATTTCAATTTTAACAAGAAAATTTAAGTTTGTATTAATTAGATACAATTTCTCTCTGTTTGTTTTTGCTATATGTATGTTAATGCTATTTACGATAGTAGATACCTACCTTGGTTGGGATTCCAGACTTGCCGAGGTGTAGGACAGATGCCATAATGAACATGGCCTCAGCCAGGAATGCCTGGAGAGAAATAGCACAGCAGTGCACTATAGAGTGTAGAACGACAAGCACATCTTATAATCTATCATACAACGAATAAACCACTCTGGGTAACCAGGGCTTAATCAATGTGAGTTAAGTGTCATCCCTAATTAGCCTGTGCAGTCCAAACAGACGAATAAGGGACAACACTTTTTTGGTATTTTTTGTTTAAGGGAAAGTGTAGTCCCTGATAAGCCTGTGCAGATTGCACGGGGCAATCTGGGACAATGCTTCACGCTCATGCATTAAGACCCGTTTTCTCAAAGTGCGACTCAAATTCAAGTTACAGTGAAATTCCTGAAGGTGTAATAACTAAGCTCCAACCACTTCATGGTGATGGCAAAGTTTAGATAACAATTTAATGGCTTCAGAAACATGAAAGTAGTCTTCTTCATAAAGACAGAGACCAACCTCAAAGTGACTTCTACGTTACCCTGGCTGTGGGGAGATAATTTCACTTTTCATAGAACAACATAATGATCTGAGCTCTTGGAAAACGGGGCTTAATGCATGTGCATAAAGTGTAGTCCAAGATTAGCATGTGCAAACTGCACAGGCTAATCAGGGACAACTATTTCTGCTGTGATAGTATTTTTCATGAAAATCCAACAGGGCCAAACACCCTTTTTGGGGAAGGGGCCATAGCCTTTTTTAGGGGAAAACTAGCGAGATTTTTTCTTATTTGGGGAAAATAAAAATTTGTAAGTTTTCATATTTACTTCTGTGATCTTGGTGGTAAAGCGTCTGTATCAAACATGTATGTCGTAAAATTAAAGCAAGCTGTAAAAATAAGAGCAAATCAAACACGTGAAAATAGACGCCGTAAAAGCACTAACAGGAATAACTTATCCGGTATTTCTTAGTTGATACAATAATATTCCAAAAATATCAACATGACTGAAAATATTTCAAGTCGTAATAGCCTTTTAATGTAATCTATTTATAGCTTTTGAATTTGGCTCTTACCGTCATTTGCCGATTGTTCACAATGAAAAATTACGCCATGCTTCGCTAGGTAAGCACAACTAATTCGATCAGTACGCATACCTCTCTAGGAGAATACTATGGGAGGTAATGAAAGGCATATTCAACCATCATTACGAAAACCCCCGTCCCCTGCTAGGAGACTTTTTACGTCTCTGGGTTTTTCAAACTTTTTCCAGCCTAATAGAAGGCTCGACAAGTAAACAATTTTCAATTTTATACTAAGTTCAGATATTACTTTTGGTGGGTAATTTTTCCAGTATTGGGGAAAATTTTGGCCAAATTAGGGCAAAAAAAGTGGTTACTTTGGTTTGGAAAACGGCCGATATTCGGCTTCTTCAAAGAAAGGTGTTTTGGCTCTGTCCAGACTTGGCCAAAAGTGTAATCCCTGATCAGCGTGTGAAAACTGCTCAGTCTAATCTGGGATGAAACTTAAGGAACATGCAGTAAGCCCAGTTTTCCCAGCATCTGACTCATATAAACTCTTTTAACATTGTATCCTGGTTGCGTACATTCTGTTTCTTGTGGTCGTGGGTGAGAGCCATGTACCGAAGGGCCAGCTTGGTGAGACACGTGGCCAGGGCAGCGCCCACAAAGAAGTCTCCGTCCATCAGGAACTGACGCATCGGCGGGCTGAAATGGGAGAAGTATGTCAGTGGTGCTCTGAGACAATGGGATTGAATGAATGTGCATAAAGTTTTGTCCCAAATAACCGGTGCAGTCCACACAGGCTAATCTGAGACAACACTTTCTGCCTAGACTGGATTTTCGCTAAGAAGAAACTTTCTTTTACAAGAGGGCCATGATGGCCCTGTATCGCTCCACTTTTTTTATGCGAAAAAAGTGTGCAATGCACATGGGTTGAAATGTACTCAAGCATGTGACTTTCTCTGTCTATCCCTCATCCCACTGGGCTTAAAGTTGGAAGGGTGAGCATTTTTATATATTCATTTTTGTGACCCCCGGGGCAGAGTCAAATTTGACCCCAGGGGCATAATTTGAACAAACTAAGTAGATGGCTATTAGATGTCACTACATACCAAATTTGGTAGCCCTAGGCCTTACGGTTATGGACAAGAAGATATTTAAAGTTTTCACAAAATAGGCTTTATATAAGCATATGTTCATTTTTGTGACCATCGGGGCAGGGTCAAATTTGACCCCAGGGGCATAGTTGGAACAAACAAAGTAGAGAACTATTAAATGTCACTACATACCAAATGTGGTAGCACTAGACCCAATGGTTAAGGACAAGAAGATTTTTAAAGTTTGCACAAAATAGGCTTTATATAAGCATATGTTCAATTTATTGACCCCCTGGGCAGGGTCAAATCTGACCCCAGGGGCATAATTTGAACAAAAATTTGAAAGAGGTTCACCCCAGGAACATTTGTGAGAAGTTTTATCAGAATTGGACTTGTAGTTTAGGAGAAGATGTTTAAAAAAAAAGTTAACGCACAGACGGACACACGACGGACACAGGACCATGACATTAGCCCCGCTGGCCTCTGGCCAGTGGAGCTTATAAAAATTCCATAAAAGAGGAAAGCGTCGACCCTGAAATAACAGAGCAAACTATGTTTCAGATGGGTGCGTTTCATATTACAAAAAACTTTCTAAATAACATGTCTAAATATAGAGTATAATCTTTAAGTCACTTATTATTATTTAAATTCTTTTTGTTAAATACTTGTGCAAAAAGTAGAAATATGCATTGTATTATTTAATGTTGATATTTCATGTTAAATCTCATTGACATGCCCCTCAGAAGTATTAACCATAATTTTTTTAAAGTCCATAGATAAACACATAGAAATTTTACATAAATAATCTGCGAGTGTGTAATTATTATTACTCTTTTTTAATTATTAACTTACTTCTCTGCTTTCTTCACATTGGATGTCTTATCAAAGGCACTCTGAGTGGCGTATGTCCCATCAGCAGTGACCAGACGCTGTATGTTGCCTCCACCCGACATCATGTCTGTCAGGGGTATAGACAAACACTGCTTTACAATACAACCAACATAAAACAAACATATTTGAATTTTGCTCTGGGAAAAGGGGGTTTAATGCATGTTCATAAAGTATTGTCCCACCTGTGGTTTAATGCATGTGCGTAAAGTATTGTCCCACTTTACCCATTGCAGTTCACAGAGGCTTAACAGGGGCTATATTTTCAACTCAAATTGTATTTCTGTTAAATGGAATTCTCTTCTTAGCGAAAATCAAATTTAAACAAAGTATCCTCTCGGATTAGCCTATGCGGACTGCACAGGCTTATCTGTGACGACACTATGCAAATGCACTTAGACCCGTATTCACAAAGCAAGGCTCAAATGTTGTTATTATCAACCAAGTGTCCCTTTTTAATATGTGAGAATAATAAGCCATAGAATTTTAGATGTTTGTCAGCAAAATATTTTGGCAAGCAGATTAAAAAAAAAATAATCATGAACAAGAGATGTGTTTGTCAGAAACACAATGCCCCCTAAT
This sequence comes from Dreissena polymorpha, assembly GCF_020536995.1. Lineage (NCBI taxonomy): Eukaryota > Metazoa > Mollusca > Bivalvia > Myida > Dreissenidae > Dreissena > Dreissena polymorpha. The sequence goes on along the minus strand of NC_068366.1, from coordinate 11,400,034 downwards.
GCGCCGCTTTTTTTTTCTCTTTGACCTTGAAGGATGACCTTGACCTTTCACCACTCAAAATGTGCTGCTCCATGAGATACACATGCATGCCAAATATCAAGTTGCTATGTTCAATATTTCAAAAGTTATTTCAAAACTCTAATGTAAGGTTAAAGTGTTTTTTGTTTTGTTTTTACCTTTGACCTTAAAGGATGACCTTGATCTGACCTTTCACCACTCAAAATGTGCAGCTCCATGAGATACACATGCATGCCAAATATCAAGTTGCTATCTTCAATATTTCAAAAGTTATTGCAAAACTTTAATGTAAGGTTAAAGTGTTTTTGTTATTTTTTACCTTTGACCGTGAAGGATGACCTTGACCTTTCACCACTCAAAATGTGCAGCTCCATGAGATACACATGCATGCCAAATATCAAATTTCTATGTTCAATATTTCAAAAGTTATTGCAAAACTTTAATGTAAGGTTAAAGTTTTGATGACAGAATGACGGAATGACAGACAGACAGGCCAAAAACAATATACCCCTGATCTTTCGATCCGGCGGCATAAAAAGTATGAACAACCCTTAGCAACAATTAAACCATTACCTTTGTTTATTATTATTATTGTTTATTGAAGTTTATTTGGTAACTTTGTGTCTGAGAAAAGAATTACAAATGTGCAGGTATCCTTCAGCTAAATAAATAGATTTTTACCTTTCTTAACATTCTAAATCCTTAACCCTTTATCACTAAGATACGCATTTTTACCTTTTTGTAGCCCCCTTAAGAAATCAAACAAAATTTAAGACCTTTCTTAGTAGATTCATGTTCTAAAGCCTTCATTTCCAAACCTAAAAAACTGCATAAAAACAGGCACGGACTGTGAGTTACTGGCAGGCTGTTCTGGTTTTATGCGGGTTGCATATAGCAGTTTACGCTTTGCTTCTGCGCGGTTAACAAGTAATGCCCTTACCATCCTCCTTGACCTCCCCTGCTGCCTTCTTCAGTTCATCATCCACAATTGGCAGCTGTGGAAACATGGCAGGGTTTTACAAGGAAATTATGTAAAACTTACAACATTTCAACCAAGAGCAGTAGAAATTGTGGAACCAATACAGGATTTATTTTACACTCTCCCTAGGTTACAGAGGCCACTTTTGACAATATACAATACTAGAAAACAACAAGAGATGTGTTTGTCAGAAACACAATGCCCCCTATTGCGCCACTTTGAAGCCATATATTTGACTTTTGACCTTTAAGGATGACCTTGACCTTTCACCACTCAAAATGTGCAGCTCCATGAGATACACATGCATGCCAAATATCAAGTTGCTATCTTCAATAATGCAAAAGTTATGACCAAGTTTAAAGTTTTGACGCCGCTTTGAAGCCATATATTTGACCTTTGACCGTGAAGAATGACCTGGACCTTTCACCACTCAAAATGTGCAGCTCCATGAGGTACATATGCATGCCAAATATCAAGTTGCTATCTTCAATATTGCAAAAGTTATTCAATATTGCAAAACTTTAAGGTCAAAATTTTCCACAGAATGACAGACAGACAGACAGACAGGCCAAAAACAATATACCCCTGATCATTCGATCCGGGGGGCATAAAAAACCTAAAAAATGTTAATTTGGCTCAATTGTTTTAAATGGCAATTTTGTTTAACAAATATTAAAATCTAAGATGAAAGAAACACCAATTTTGTAAAACAATTACGTCTACATTTTATAAATTGATATCAATATCATGATCAAGTGAATGCATATTAAAGACACAACATGACATGTTCATTAAACAAATCCTTCCAAGCTATAATAGCTAGACAAATGATCAACAGGATTTATGATACAAACATTGAAGCATAATATTTTTCTCATAATCTTTGCTGGTTTTACAGATGCAATATATCCATGTTACCTCTCCAAGTGACTGCCGTACGAGGGTCATCACACTCTGGATGTCCTCAGAGGAGGAGCAGTACTCCCCAAGGATCCACAGGGCTGCTCTCTGTATCCTGAAAACATTCAGTGGAGTGCAACCTTTGACTATAATAGTTGTGTGGTTCATTTGAGCCTTGTTCTGGGAAAACTGGGCTTAAGTCATGTGCGTTAAGTGTCGTCCCAGATTAGCGTGTGCAGTCTGTGCAGGCTAATCAGGGAAGACACTCTGCCTAAACTGATTTTCCGCTAATAAGATACTTCATTTACAAGAAAAATTCAATAACAGCATAGTGTTGTTCCAGATTAATTGTGTGGACTGCAGGGTCTAATCTGGGACAACACTTTACTCTCATGCATTAAGCCCAATTTTCCTAGAATGCGAGTCACTTAGTTAGTTAGTTAGGTGACTAAAGAATTGATATGAAATTTATTTTGACTAGAAAGGTCTTTACAGTTATTCTATTATGCTAAACAAGAATGCATGACTTAAATGCTTGGGTCAGGTGGCCATTACATTAATAAATATTAATAAGTTACAAATCACAGTACACACACAGAAAACTTTGACAAAATACTGTTTTACTCAACATCTTATAATGTCTTATAAAGCCTTTCCTTACCAAAAAATCATTAAAACAAAACAAGTGAAATGGCCACTTTGTTGTATATTTAATATTTCTTCAAAAAAGAATCCTAGACAGTTTTTACTTGACAGCCTTGATGGTAGAGAAGACATCAAGCAGCCGGGAGATGATGAGAGGTCGGAGAGACTCAAAGCGATGGATCGCCTCTCGGATAAACACCAGTACATCAGCAGCCGCTGCCTCATTGGTGTCTCCCAGGAACTCTATAAGCTGTGGACAACAAGGAGCCATGTGAACATTGGGAAGTTTGAAAAAACATCGAAAAAATAGAAAAATGTTGACACTCTCCAAAGCTAACTTCAAACACTATGCAAAACAACACATAATTTGGATTGAAATCTCAAAAGCTCAAAGTGATGTTATAATGCCATAATAGGTTGTTTCCAATTAACTTCCTTAAGAATCACCTGTACATAAAAATTGTTCATTACAGAGCTACAGATAAGCTTTTTAGGGTAATTGGGTAATACCCTTCAAAATAAGAATGAATTGGGTAATGGAAAACGTGATTGGGTATCCAAAAGTATGATACCCGCTCATATAAAAAAATAATTGGGTATTTGTACCAAAACAAACAAGAGAATTGGGTAATTGCATTAAAACATATATTTAGCTTCTCAAAACCTTACCTACATAAAGTCACTGTTATGTATTCAATTGCAGTATAGGTTGTTCCATCTTTCTGCTACCAGATTCAACAATCTGAAGCCAATGGAATTTCTCAACCCACTCATCGAATGTGTTTCTAATTGTTTTTGTTTCAATATGGGCCAGTACTTTTGTTTTGGAAACATAACACACCCCATCTAAGGGGGCTGGAATGGTGTTTGGATAGTATAATATAGTGTATTTTGACCGAAAATGCCCAAATCCAAAATTAAATATAATAATAGTAACACGGGTTTCAACTCATTTGTTTTATTTTCTGACAGCCATCAATCAGAGTCCGGTTGCATTGCGAAAAATATAATACAAATAAACCACTATGGCATTTAGACGTAGCTAAGACATAGCTCTATCAATAAACAATAACAACTGTTAGCACAAGGCACTGAAAATCTTATTTTGGACAACTAGGGTTATGGTTAGGGTTACTATTATTTTATTAAAAATTATTTTTTGGGCATTTTCGGTCTTAACACACGTTATTATACTATCCCAACACCGTTCCAGCCCCCTGTTCATCCCATCAACAAGTTCATCTAAAATACTTCCGCAGATGTCCACGGAACAAAACATGGAGTTAATAATGTCATTAACTATATCCTTTGCAATTGTTTTAGATTTAGATTTATTTAACACGACAAAGGAATCTATTTTGTTTTTTTGTATTTTTTGCGGAACTATTCGTCTGCCTCGAGACGCCATTTTGTTTGACTCACATATGTTATCATCTAAACGATTGGTAAATACGTTACCAGATAAAACAAGCGCTTGTCGAATAAGACTCGAGTCAAAACGGCCAAAACAAAACGGGATTTTTCATTACGCATAGAAGGCAGCTCGAATTGGGTATCGGCGATTTGTTTTGAGTACCGGTACGCACAGATTTTGAAAAAAGTTGCGTATCCACCTATTTTTGATTGCGTATTTACGCAAATACGCAGCTTATCTGTAGCTCTGGTTCATTAGTAAACGTTTTAGAGAAATCTATTAAAATAAGATCAGGATAAGACAAGAGAACCAAGGGTCAAAAGGTGCTCACCTGAGAAACAAGGAACCAAACTATTCTGACTTATAATGTTACCTCAAGATGATTACAAGCTTTTTCTTCCATGTGACCAAGTGACCTATTTTTTATTAATTTCAAACCACCTTGTTTCAAAGTCTGCAGAGATTTCAGTGGCACAAATCTTCTTACAAAGTTTTATGAAAATCGGACAAAAAATGTGGTCTCTAAAGTGTTAAGGTTGATGACAGACGAAGCACAAAAGGTGATCACAAAAGCTCACCATAAGCAGGTTGTGTGCAAACATACACATGCACAGACAAATGCATTGCTGAATTCCTCTCAGTAATTTATTTAAATTTTGTTTTGTTAAAAAATATCTGCAAATTACTACAGCACATATTTTTTTTAAATAATTCTAACTACTACATATTTTTTCAACTAACAAAATAGGTGAAAAATATAAATGAGTGTGCATTATACATGATGTTTGACAGTAAAACACTTCAGAACTCACCACAGGTATGATGGTGGTGGCAATGTCTGGGAACTTGATGGAGAGCTGGTGCAGGGTGCGGACCAGCAGCTGTCGGTACTTGCCCGTGTCCTCATGCTCTATGTTGTTGGTCTTCACTACCTCCTTCTTCAACACCAGCACCATCTGACAAGCAGGGAGAGAAAGTACCATTACAAATTGTTTACACCATTAAGGTTGAATGACCTTATCTTACATATTTTATTATAACATAATCAAACACAGCTAGGGTGACGGAATAAACCGATGAGAGAGGTTATCCTAATAAAAAGTTTTAACTATTATAGTTAAATTAAATTATTTTATCAATATGTTTAATACAACACATCTAGTGATTGGGCAGGGAGAGAGGGTCATGTTAGAAATAGTTTAAACCATCATGCCTTAAATATTTACAATTATCTTTAATACAATACATCTAGCGGGAGGGCAGTGTGAGAGGGTTCTGATAGTTTAAACCATTACAGCGAAATTAAATTGAGCCTCACTTCTGGTAAACGGCTCGCTCCTGGTAAACAGCGCTTTATGCATGTGCGTAAAGTGTCGTCCCAGATTAGCTTGTGCAAAGCATACGAAAATCAGGGACGACACTTTCCTCTTGTATTGCATTTTTCCTTTAAAGGAGGTCTCTGTGCAGAGAAACTCCATCTTAGGCTTCACACATGTCAGCCCCCTCCTATCCACTCACCTCCTCCACAGATCTCGAGGTCACAAGGTCGAGGGCCAGGTTCAGAGTCTTCTTCCTCACTTCCTGGTCTGGGGCACTCAACACCCGCAGAATGTCCATCACCAGCTCCTGGAATAACATCAGGGGTGTGATTTAAGAACATCATCAGGGAAGGAAAATGACTTTCACCCTTACAGGGTTCAACTAAACCTAATTTGTATAGATCCAGTTTATAAAATTAGTGAAATTAGTTGACATTAAAAGGGAGGAAATCAGATGAAAGGTGGACAAATCAAACAAGGGAACATAAATTGACAACCAGAACTTGCAGAAGTTTTTACAGTATGTGACAAGCACAGCAAATCATAGAAAATTCAAGGAACTTGATAAAATAGCAAACTCAACTCGTTAGCACTATTACACACACTTTGACGAGCCTGAAGTCCCATAGAAAATCAAATTAAATGTAAGACATTTCTTAAAAGATTCAAGTTTTAAAAGCTTCATTTCCAACCCTAAGATACTTTATAGGAGCAGCAAACAGATTAAAACCTGAACAGACTGTGAGTGACTTGCAAGCTGTTGTGGTTTTATGCTGGTTGAATATTGCCATTTTCACTTTGCTTCTAAGTGGGAATAGGTTAACAAGTATGAGATAATTACAGTATATCGCAGAAAATTATAGAACTTGACAAAATAGCTAACTTAACTAACCAAAATAAAGACGTGAACACTTTAACAATGTTCATACAACTTGTACTTTTTATTGAATCCAAACATGCATTCTTATAAGTGTTCAGTCTCACACATTTGTTAATCATGATTGCATCTTGACGAATGAAAGAACCTTGTTCTAAGAAACTGAGCTAAACACATACATGTATGCATAAAGTGTTGTCCCAGATTGGCCAGTGTAGTTAGCAGCACAGGCTCATCTGGGACAACACTTTCCATCTTAAATGGATTTCCCTTTTGAAGCCATCCTTCAAACAAAATTTTCGTAACAGCAGAAAGTGTGGTCCCTGATCAGCCAGTGCAGACTGCACTGATTAATCTGGGACAACACTTAACGCAAATGCATTTAGCTATTTTTTTTCAGAAAGCTACTAGAAATTGAAACATGCCCTTCCATGACTGCACCTACCTGCAGCACTTTCTCATGGGCCTGCACGTCTTTGAGAGCCACCAGCCTGTCCAGGACTATCAGCTTCACATTGTTGTCACTCTCCTTCACGATCAACTCTATGTAACAACTGGCTGCAGCCTAAAACACGTACACCTCGATAAGTTACCATACAGTCTTGTACATTAGGTTTCCAAATTTATACATTAAACATTTTGACCCAGGTTGCCAACATTTACTCAATGAGCGTCGTTCTGGAACAACTGTGTGTAAAGTGTCGTCCCAAATTAGCTTATCATCCTATTAGCCTGTGCAGTCCACACAGGCTTTTCAGAGACGACAATTTCCGCCTTAACTGGATTTTCATTTAAGAGACTTCCTTCACATAAAAAATTCCATGAAAGCGGAAAGTGTTGTCCCTGATTAGCCTGTGTGGACTGCACAGGCCAATAGGCTGACCCTTTATGCAAAAGCTGTAACAACATGTCCTTTTGATACCCTGTTGGCTGTTAACAAGTATGAGACAATGACAGCAAATCGCAGAAAATGTGAGGAACTTGACAAAATCTTCAAACATTTTTAACATTTTATTTATTAAGTACCTTCTTAACTAAACATTCACATTCTTCTTTCCAATGCAGGTGTATCCATTTCATGACTATTAGACAAGATCGTATGTTTCTAGAGTCAGTGATCACAAAAGTGACAAATGAGCCACATTCTGGGAAAACAGGGTTTAATGCATGTGCTCACAGTGTTGTCCCAGATTAGCCTGTGCAGTCCGCAAAGGCTAATCAGGGATGACACTTTTCCCTTTAACTTGATTTTTGTTAAAAAGACACTTCCTTTAAACAGAAATTCCATAAAAGTGGAAATTGTCATCCCTGATTAGCCTGTGCAGACTGCACAGGTTTATCTATGATGACACTTAACGCACATACAAATGTATATCCTGTATACCTTGATAGCAGTGGGAGCACTCGACAGGGTCACAAGGGTACCAGCCGCCTCGTACCTCACAGCTGGGCTGGAGGAGTTGAGCAGGTTGTAGATACAGCGGATGAACCGCGCACGCTCAGAGGGGTTGGCATGACACACCTGCAGAATAGAGTCAAGTGTTATCTATTTAGATTTTCTTTGTTTATATTAACATAGAAGCATTTTGGTTGTTAACCAATTCGAAGACAGTTCAAGATTTTGGAAATTAATGGAATATTTTTGTTCAAGGGGAGAGGAACTCCAAGCTGAAAACAACTGTGTCCAAACGTGACATTGAAATAATATTGTTTTCTTATAAAAAAGAACTTCAAATAAAATAGAAATAATGCCTTCCTGCAATCCAGATAGATATAAAAGACAGTGACTGTACCTTGTAAATAAGCAAAAATTAATTTGTCCCATAGGTGTCATTTTACTTATTTTGTTAACCCTTTGCATGCTGGGAAATTTGTCGTCTGCTTAAATGTCGTCTGCTGAATTTATAAAATTCGCATTTTCTTTGATTTTTTTCAAAGAATACCATCATAATAGCAAACAGTTTGGATCCTGATGAGACGCCACGTTCTGTGGCGTCTCATCTGGATCCAAACTGTTTGCAAAGGCCTTTAAAATTCGGTTCCCGCACTGACAGGGTTAATAAAAAAATCTAATAAAATACAAAATAATGATATCCTGCATACAAATGTCTATAAGAGTACCTTGTAAATGAGCTCAACAATGACCAGCTGTAGGATGTCCCCAAACGAGGTCACCTGCTCTATACAGCTAGATAGGTAGCTGAGAGCCCGCTCCTGCAAGACACAAGTGTGGGATCAGGGATCAAGCAACTGGGCGCCGTGGCTTTCTTTTAATCGCCCGGATCAAAAGCACCGGCGATAATCACTTCGCCCTAAAATCTGGCAATTATCATATCCGCAGCGCTATCTAAGTGGCTTCTGTTTATTACCGAATACACGCCAAAGTCAATCAACGGACCGAATCGACGAAACTCCACCCCCTGGCTTAGTAAATTACCTATTAAAAATTGATAAGCAACCATTCACAGCGCTGGTCATTTGGGTATTTGGCAGGAATCTCTTGACCAAGCAGTGAAATCATTGAAGCGTGTAAGTGTTAGAAACTGTGTTTTTACCGCTATTGTCAAGTTTTATGGGGGTTATTATCGGATTAACGGCTCCTTTATGATAGTGAGCAATAAAAAAATAAAGTAACACTGGGACAAATTGTCACCACGATTCAAAATTATAACGATTATTAGGGCCGCTATTTCTTTACCATTTAATCAATACCATGGGCCTGGCAAAAGCATTTAATTCCTCCACAAAAACACATGAAATCTTGTTTCAACAGGAATTTGTGAGCATTTCTGTTTAATAGTTTCATTATTATAATGTTTTGGGAAGGATAAAATTTGATTAAGAAACCAACAATTTTGGAAATAAACAAGAGCTGTCAAAGGACAGCGCGCTCAACTATTTGAGTGCTTGACAGTATAACGTAAGCCATCATGGGGAAAATGTTCATATTCAATAATTTATTAGACTATCTTTCAAAAATAATAAAAAGAAAAAAAAAAATAAGGGGGGGGGGGGGGGGGGGGGGGTTAGGGGGGGTATAATGTGGGATGTGGTAATTTATTAGATGATGTTTAAAAAAAAATGGGGGGGTGGGAGGGGTGGGGGTGAGAGGGGGGTATAATGTGGGGTGTGGTTATTTATTAGATGTTTAAAAAAATGGGGGGGGGTGGGGGGTAGGGGGGGTGGTGAGAGGGGGGTATAATGTGGGGTGTGGTAATTTATTAGATGTTTAAAAAAAAAATGGGGGGGAGGTTGGGGGGGGGGGGATTCTGGTAGGGGCGTTGAGTATTGTTTGGAAGGAATCCATTGTGGTATTCAGGTAAGTGTTGTTTTGTCAAAATTAATAATAAAATGTGATCATAAATAAAGAAGTTATGGCAATTTAAGCAATATGTTCAATTATCTAAGTGTAAAAGGGGCCATAATTATGTCAAAATGCTTGATACAGTGGTCTGCTCTTGTTTATAGGTTGGGGTCATGTTGGTAAACAAGTGTGCAACATATAAAAGCAATATGTCAAAGGATATAGGAAATATTTGGGGTAGTACGCACACTTTAACATAGATTTATCAATAATATGCATATTCTAAGTATAAAAGGGGCAATAATTATGACAAAATGCATGATAGAGTTGTCTGCTCTTGTTTATAGGTTGGGGTGATGTTGGTAAACAAGTATGCAAAATATAAAAGCAATATGTCAAGGGACAATGAAAAAAAATGGGGTAGAACGAAAACGTTAACATTTGCTGCATATTCTAATTGGAAAAGGGGCCATAATTATGACAAAATGCTTGATAGAGTTGTCTGCTCTTGTTTATAGGTTGGGGTCATGTTGGTAAACAAGTATGCAAAATATGAAAGCAATATGTCAAGGAACAAAGAAAATATTTGAGGTAGTATGAAAACTTTAACATTTGCACGCAGACGCTAACACTAACGCTAACGCTAACACCGACGCCGGGGTGAGTAGGATAGCTCCACTATATATATTTCATATATAATAGTCGAGCTAAAAAGCATAACATTCCAGTGATTTTTTTTGCTTTAATTTGTTACAGCCTGTGCCTTTTGAATTGGGAAAATTAGCGCGATTAACCGTGAAATTGGGAAAAATAGCGCGATAAACCATGAAATTGGGAAAAATTAAGCATAATAAATAAGATTATAAGTAACAGAAGTGATATTGTTTTTAAGTGCATGTTCAGGGACTTTCTAGAAAAAGAGTCTGGTCAAATTGGGATTTTTTTTAATCAATAAAAGTGGCAAGTTTGGGAATGATTTATGGACAAAAATGATTAAATTCAAGTTATATATTTTGTAAGATGTTTAAAAAATAAAGTTGAGACCTAGATTTATGAAATCATAATTAAGTTATATGAGACTTCTTTCTAAAAAAAAAAAAAAAAAAATTTTTTTTTTTTTTTTTTTTTGGAAGTTGGGCTTTTTGGGGGAAATTTTGGTCAGATTTTTGGGAAAAAACGTGTTTTTTTTTGCGATTGGGAAGCAGCCGAAAATCGGCTGTAAATTTGAGCAAAAAAAATCACTGCATTCACTCAATGTACTATATTTCGGATATGTTAAAATTCAGACATTTAAAGATCGGGACATTTATGTGTTGGTTTGTTGTTGATAGTTTTTAAAACTATGTTTTATGTTATTTCAGGCAACTAGAATGGATGGTGGCAATTATCTGGGCCTTTCTGTCAGGAAATATGCGTGAAAAACATTCATTTATTTGAGCCTAGAAATCATCCACCACTAACAGAAAACGTTTTAACATCAGAAGCTATCTAAGCTTATGTATATCATGTCCAAATGACCAAATATAACTTTTTAACAATTTGAAGTAAGATGCTTTATTGTACATTGGTGTGATTCTATGTTTAAATAGTTAATTTTGAAACATTTATGCAGAATACTGTTACATTGATGTTAACATTATTATATTATTTTGGTTATTTGTGTTGTTTATCAAGTTGAAAAAAAGTTATTTATATACAAATAAAGCTTATTAAGACATTTGAAGGTATGACTTATGAAGGTAATTATTGTTTTTTTATGTTTTAACATACTTTTTAAAGTGATAATACAGTCAATGGCATTAATGTAATGTAGTAAGGTTTCTTTTAATCATTGTCCTAAATGATTGTTCTGATTAATAAGGTTAGAATAACCAACAGTTTTCACACTGCGAAAAAGTGGCAACAACTTTTTTGGGGCCAGTGAAACCCCTGGGTCATGGTTCACAATGGTCCATTGGTGATCGCAAAAGATCCACTTCTCCCTAAAACTGCCTCACTTCTCCCTCTCCAGAGCTTAGGGAGAAGTGACTTCTCCTAAAAATTGGAGTCTAGCTTGATCCCTGGGGATGTGGCAGTGGGGGTAATGGAATCAATATTTTTTTGCATGGAAACAATTGAAAATACTGAGATTCAAAAATCTGGAATTTCAATAGATTTTGAAAACCAGGAACTATATTACTATGTGCTTAAAAATTTGACGGGTCGGATTAAATTTCTGGGGTCAAAAGTACAGTTATTGTCTGTGCATATTGGTTAAATTGTCTGCTAATGTATCTTCATATACATTTTTGTCAATTGCTTTGCAAATATGTGTTTTAAAAATTATATTATTTAGCTTTCCGGTAACATTTGTACCAAAATGATGCACAACAAATTAAATAAACATCCTTATTAATTATATAAAATAAATATACATAGAAAACTCTAAATACAGATATTGCATTTTTTATCTTTGATAAGAGAAGAGACAAAACATGTAGATTTGCTGGCTTTTTTTTCTTGTATAGTATAAGAATATAATCTATGCCACAGGTTCCAATATAATGTCAAGATCCTGCTACGCTATTAAAGTGTAGCAAGTGATTTACCGGTATACAGTCATTGAAATTAGGCTGTTTTTACTCGCCATGGCTAGTAAATTTTGAGTCAGACAGGTAAAAATTTGTGTCTGGCGAGCGACTTTTTTCTTCTTTATTCATGTAAATTATATAAATATACATAAATGTACCAATTTTCAGGCTGGTAAATTGAAAATGCTAATTTCGATGACTGGGTATATGGAGCATATTTCTTTGAAAATTGGGCTTAATGCATGTGTGTAAAAAGTAGTCACAGATAAGCCTGTGCAGTCAGCACAAACTAATTAGGGACAGCAATTTCTGAACAAAATTGATTATTGTTCAGAAGAGACTTCTTTTCAACAAAAAATACTACAAAAGGGGAAAGTGTTTTATGCACATGCCTTAAGCCCCGTTTTCCCAGAGTGCAGCTCATATATCTACCTGGTCAGCATGTATGAGCATCATGAAGGCATTCCTCTTACAGGACATGTCCTGCTCCCCCTCCAGGTACTCTGCTATCAACTCTGGAGCGTCCTGGATCAGGAAGTCAAAGTTCCTGCAAAACACAGAGGGATAGATACAGTGGGATCAGTAAAACATGCACACACACCCGTCTCTTAAATTTAAAACTCTGCTATCATCCATATTTCACATTCCCTCATTTATATCAGAAGATATTATTTTACATGTTGTAATTTTTTTCCAAATTCAGTGGACAACATTCAGAGGGTTGAGTTCCCTGCAACATACACACAATGGGAGATTCAGTGTCTTGCTAGCTAGTGGCTGAACAGAAAGTGAAGAACCGGTTAAACATATTTATTTGGCTGAAAATATTCTCACAACCAAAGAATTATCAATTGAAGTCTCTTTCTGAGAAAACTGTGCTTTAAGTGTCATTCCAGATCAGTCCACACAGGTTAATTGGAGACAACACTTTCCACCTAAACGACTAGACACATACCTGTATATAGTGTAGATGGCGAGCACTGCATTGCGGCGCACATAGGAGTGTCTGTGTTTGAGGCACTGCCTGATGGAGGGCATGAGTGGCTCCAGCAGTTCGGGCTCCTTCAACTTACACAGAAAACGCAGCGTTGACCCCTGAATGAACTCATTGGGATGCTGCAGATCCTGGCAACAAACAGTTGGAAAGCTTTGAAAGACTAACACACCTGAATAATATACTAGAGGGATTACCCCAAGTCTTAAGATGTGGGCATAATTCTGAAATTATTGGATCTGACATATAAAGAAAACACATCAGTCAATATTTCTTACTGACACTAGTAAAGACTACATGTAGATATATGGCACTTTAAATATACCTTTCTGTAAGCATCACACACAAGAATCATCTCGTGCAACATCTTCCCATCTGGTGTGTACTTGGGCACAATCTCCCAGAAAATCAGCAGCAGTTTCTTGATCATGTGATCTTGGGAGGGCATCACAAAGCGTATGATGGTCATGAGCAGGGAGGGCATTTTCTCTCCATTCAGAATCATCTGTATTGTCTTCTTCAGAGCATCTGTTTTTGTTTTTGTGTCGCCCTTTTCTGTTGAAGGATAATAATATGGGTAGTAAGGTTAAGGTGTAGTAACACATTATATCCTCAGTTTTTATGTTCCATACAAGGAAACAAACAAGAGATGTGTTTGTCAGAAACACAATGCCACCTTCTGTGCCACTTTGAAGCCATATATTTGACATTTGACCTTATAGGATGACCTTGACCTTTCATCACTCAAAATGTGCAGCTCCATGAGATACATATCATTATGCATGCCAAATATCAAGTTGCTATCTTAAGCGACATAGAAGTTATGAGCATTTTTCGAAACCTAAACGCAAAGTGTAACGGAAGGACAGACGGACGGTCCGATCACTATATGCCCTCCTTTGGGGGCATAAAAATGTTCTAATACACAAGTTTTAAAATGACACATTACAGAGAAGTACAAAAAAGTCTATTAGAGCTCTAAGCATCAAATAAAGATCAATATGTCGCTGAATAACTAAGTTGTGCATTTGATGGAAAATGTGTTGAAGTGTTGACACTAAAATCCTAAAAACAAAGGTTATTTGTATGCAAGAATAAGGTAAGTAACACTCAATTAGTAATTGTAAGCCCGGGTACTACTTAAATGTACTTCGGCTACTCTTAGGCATACTTAAAGGTACCCCTGGGTACAGAAAATTTATTTTATGAGGTAAATTTCAGCAGGTTTTTTTTCACCATTTTGGGAATGGGTCCGGGTCCCTTTGGATTGGGAAAATTTGCGGCGTTTTGACTTCATGTAAAATTGGGAAATTAGTGTTTTTGTTGTTTTGCTAAAAAATACTTTAAAATTGAGCATACAAGTGTTTTCAGTATTATATTTACTAAGGTTGAAGGATGGGAGATGAACAAAATATTGAGATCTAAAAAAAATGGAAACCTTCCATTTAGAATTTATAGCTCAAATTTGGGAAAAATACACACTTTTTCCCTTGATTTTGAATGCGGCCAATTACCAGACCCAATTTTTGAATGAAACAAGACTATTGCCAAGCAATATAATTCCCTACCGGCTCCACCATTGTCAAAAATTCCACCATAGTCAAATTATTATTTTATTTTTTTATTTGTTGCCATAGCAACAAGAATTTTTGACAAAAGAACAAAATGAAATGATGTGCATAATGTCCATATTGCCATCTATCCATGTTTCAAGTTTCATGCAAAAATATGAAGAACTTTTAAAGTAATCGCAGGATCCAGAAAACCACCATTTTCAGCAGTATTTCTAGTCTATTTGTTGCCATAGCAACAAGAATTTTTGACGTAGGAACAAAATGAAATGATGTGCATAATGTTCATGTTGCCATCTATCCATGTTTCAAGTTTCATGAAAAAATATTAAGAACTTTTAAAGTTATCGCAGGATCCAGAAAAGTTTGACAGACTCACAGACAGACAGACACACAAAGCGAAAACCATACTTCCCCTCTGGTGAAACTGGTAGGGGACAAAAAAACACTGTTCATTATACTTACGAGTATCCGGGGTATATTTAAGCATTACCCGAGCCGACAATAACGAATGGAGCTTTAGTTACGGTTTAAAAAAAACTTGCAATTTTAATCCTAAGAACATTAACACCTAATATCTCTGGCTTATCTTACCCAGGTCAGTGCGTAGCTGAATCTCTGTTGGCGGCTCTGCATCGGAGGGCAGATTGATCAAAGTGTAACATGGCTGCTCTGCCAATGTAGACATTTTGATCCTGCAAATCAGAAATACTCATACATGTATTTTGACGTAAACAAAGTTCATTTGGAGGTACGAACACTGTTTAATTGTGTCCAGAATACAACAAAATAACACTATTATTTGTATGCCTGTGTTTACATTGTTTGTTGCAAATATCCTTTTTTTTTTATTGATTTTCAACAAACATCTCTATTACAACATGAATACACATATGAAGCAACAAAACATTTTGGTCTCTTACATATATTAAAGTATCATATGCATTGACTATGTCTGCACTTATACGTGTTTTATGTATATACTAAGAGAAAAAAACACACTTTATTTGTTTAGGTATGAACATGGTATTGCTTAACATTGTTACCAGAAAAATATTGTTGAGACGATGATATGTTATTTTCTAAAAAGTGAAAAGGAGAGGGGAAAAGCTAGATTTGATAATAAGAGAGTTGTAGCATTGATAAATAAGTTTAAAATAAAATTAAAACACCGTTAATAAAGTGAAAAAAAAAAAAAATATATATCAAACAAATATCAAAAGACCCACAATATTTGACATATTTCTCAACATTTGACACAAATAAACAGAAAAATTTAGCAGTTTAAAAAGAAAGATTAAACAGAAACATCCTAAAATGTTGTGGATGTAGGCAAGATTCTTAATGAGTTATTTCAAAGTTGTGCCATTTTCTATTATGTTGATCAATTTTGCCTTTTTCGAAGGCAATTTGCTTTTATAATATAATTTTCATTCTTAGAGCATTGTTGAAGGCAGGGGTTTTTCTGCCTATTTTGGGAAAAGGAGTCTGACCAAATTGGGAATTTTTATCGACAAAATTGTCCATTTTGGGAATTTTCGAGTCGATGAAACGGTCAATTTGGGAATTTAATCATGCTTAAATAAGAAAGTGGTTTTACAAAAAAACATGTTTTATTTGTTATTTTGTCTTCAAAAACAAAACACTGGTAACAGGTAAGTAAGTCACACAAGTCACAGCATGATTTATCTTTGCTTTCTTAAAATAACATTAGACAGAAATTAACTACACATACAAATAAAATGTTATTATTTCCAATTGGATTCTTAAACTCATAGCCACAATAGGCAAACCAGTTACATTTAACAAAACATTTATTTTACTGCTACATTATTAATTTATTTAACGACTATATCATTTTACCTGATACTTCACCGCTCATTACATTAGCACCATTAAAGCCAACAAATCTACACCGCCATATGTCGATCCCTTTTCCAATGCAAAACTGCTGTAGCACTTATCGTTATGGGAAGCCATGCTTGAAAATAATTAAACGTCTACAGATTTGGACTAGAATGTGTATTGTGTGGCTCTATATACTTGTTATAATGCGGAACAGTTCGAACCTTATCGCTGTCAATGTTGGCAGATGCATCCGGCAAATACACCTGCTAAAATCTGAGTCGCTAAAGGCTTAATTACGTCGCGGATGAAGGGAAGTCACTCTTTAGATATAACTTATGTTCACTTTTTGCGATTTTGAAAGAACTTTTTTTGGGGAATTGGGAAATTTGTAATCAAAATTCGATTGGGAACGGGTCCGTTTGCTTTGGGAATGCCTCCGTTGTCCGGAGGCGCAGACAGTGCAGAAAAACCCCTAGAAGGTCTCAATATTTGGCTTTTCGGCTTTTGATTTGGTATTGAATATGTAAGATTTCATAAGGATAATTATGAAGTTACTCACTTGATTATGAGTGCCTCCTTTTTTAGTTCCAAAAATAATATCAATTACATTCAGTTCTATGTGTAATTGTTTTCTATTTAATAACAATGTCAGCTCCTGCCATATGGGTTGTACAGAATTACATTCATATAAAACGTGTATTATTGTTTCCTTACAACTTGCACAAAAAGTGCACAGACTTGAAGATGTTAGATTACATTAATTTTTTATACAAATATGAATTAGTTGTTAGTATGCACTGTAGAATCTTATATTGAAAATTGCGTAGTGTTATCTATGGTGGCTTTAAATGGTGTTAAATAAGCATGTTTCCAGTCGATACTTTGTTCATAGGGGGACATTATATCTTCCCATTTCTTTTCTTGTTTAGTTTTATTTTCTTCTAAGGTTTGTTGTAGATTATATAAATATTTACACTGTTTTTGATTTTTGTACTTTTTCAAGTAATGTGTTATGATTGAAATTGACAAAATCCATTTGAGATAGTTGTTGTTTGTAAGCTATTGGGATACTTTTGATTAGTGTGTAATATTTAAGATAATCTGTTGAGAGTATTTCATAAAGGATTTTAAAAGCTTCAAATGTATAATAGGTTTTTGACCTAAAGTCGTATATGTGTTTTAAGAATTTTATACCCTTATTAAACTAGTTTAGGTAGAAGAAGGTATGTTGGTTATTTTTTTCTATCCTCGAGTTATTCCACATAATCGTTTTATTTACATGCCCTTCTTTTTCTTTCGATTTAATCTTGTTCCAAGAGATAATGACATCTCTGAGGAATATATTTTTAAAATTGGAAACAATATGTTTTTCATTAAGTGCAAATTCAAATACAAGATTTCCACCATATTTATTAAGTTCATTCTGAGAGAAAATTTTCCACTGCCCTTTATTGTTTACGTCTGTTAATCTTTTGACCCAAATGGCCTTATTAGCATGTATTAGAGCAGTAATATCAGTGAGTTTCAGCCCCCCGCCCCCCCCCCCCCCCCCTCCCTGTTCTATTGGTTTAACTAGGGTTGTTCTTTTTATTTTTTCCGGTTTGCAATCCCATACAAATTGGAATATAGATTTATGAATTGTTTGTAATATTTCATGATTAGGGGTTGGGAGTGCTGACAATGTGTACATAATCTTTGGCAGGGCAAAAGTTTTAACCACAGTGACTTTTCCCAGCAGTGTTAATTTTCTGTGTTTTCACTGTTTTAAGCAATTTATTAAGGCTAGTAATTTTGGTTGCAAGTTTTTGTCTATATTGAGGTGTTCATCATTGGTGAAATAAAACCCCAGTGTTTTAGCTTCTTCAGAGGTCCAAGAAAAATATTTGTATTTGTTAAATATAATTTGTGTGTTTTTAAGTGAACCAACGCGCATAACGATGGATTTTTGTGTATTTAGTTTGAGTCCAGATACTTCACTGAAGTCTTGAATAGTATTTATCAATATGAAAACGAATTAAGCGTTCCATCTGTCATATAAGTTGTATCATATGCGAAAAGTGTTTGTTTTATTTCTTGTTCTTTTATTTTTATTCCTTTGATGTCTTCATTGTTTTCAATAAAGTTGGACAATATTTCTATGCTTAATACATAAAGTGTTGTTGATTATGGACAGCCTTGTTTTACGCCCCTTTGAATAGGGATAGGTTCACATAAATGTCCGTTATTAATAATTATGGTACTTATGTAAGTATAAAATAATTTAATCCATTGTATGAGTTCAGTTCCAAAATTAAATTGTTTGAGACTTTTAAACATGAAGTCGTGATCTAAACTATCGAATGCTTTTTCATAAACAACAAAGAAAAGAAGTCCTGGCTTATTATTGTTATTCAGATAATGAATGGTTTCAAAAATTGTGCGTACGTTCTCGCCAATGAATCTACCTTTTATAAATCCTGTTTGTCTTGGCTCAACAACAGACGAAATAACTTTTTAAATCCTGTTTGCGATTGTTTTGGTCGCTATTTTATAGTCAACATTTAATAAACTTAATGGTTTCCAATTATCCAGTGTATCTAGATTTTTTCCTGGTTTTGGAATAAGAATACTTTGTTTTTGAAGTTGGGTTAATTGTCCATTAACAAATGAATGGTTAATTAAATTAATATAATGTGTTTTAATAACTTCCCAAAATACCTTGTAAAATTCTGCGGATAAACCGTCTGAACCGGGACTTTTATTATTATCCATCTCTTTTAAAGCGTTAAACATTCATATTCTGTGAGTAAGCCTTCGCATGATTGTTTCTCATTTTCTGCCAGTCTTTTTATATTTAAGTTAAAAAAAATGTGAATTATTAAGAGTATTCGTGTCAATAGCTTTTTTATTGCTATAAAGGTTTGAGTAAAACAAATTTTTAAAGTAAAATTTATTTTAATTATTAAATACTTACCTGTTATCTCTAGCTAATCCCCTTCCAGGGAATTAATTATCCGGAAAACTTTAAGCGCTGGGAATCATCATCCTCTAATAAAGAAAACCAAGTCAAGTTAAACATAGTAGAATGTAACCTAACCGGAAATCAAGAACAACAACTCATCTTTCCTTTACAAAAACATAAAATGTCGATGAGCGGGGTGGGAGGTGGGACTTACCGATAACAGGTAAGTATTTAATAATTAAAATGAATTTTACTTAAAAAATTTGTTTTAATATCATAAATACATACCTGTTATCTCTAGCTGATTTTGCAGCTGCGGCCGGAAGGTTCGCATATTTTTTCCCATCACAGCAGAATCCATATTTAGGGTTTTCAGCCAGAGATAGTAGATCATGTCCTCAGATTATCTTCGTTAGTACCATATTGTATGTACTTAATTCTCGGATGGCCTAGAGTACTTACGCCATAGAAGAAATTACAGTTTGAGCCACAACAAGAGGACCCAACATATACAAATTGTCTTGATGGCACTCAAGAGAACGAAGATAAAAAGAGGAGAAGGTGGTAGGATTTCTCCAGAAAGCAGCTTGAAGCACTTCAGACAGTGGGGTATAATTAATATAAGCCCACGAAGCCGAAACAGCTCTTAATTCATGCGGTCTTGTCTTAAACAGGGATAAATCACTGGATGAAAGAGAAGAATAAGCCTTCTTAATTGTCGAGGCTATCCAACGGGAAATAGAAGCCGCAGACACATCGCCTCCCCTTTTAATGGAATGAAAAGTCTTTTACGAGAACCTCGAATAAACTCTACTCTCTGCAGGTAGAACTTCAAAGCCCTTACCGGGCAAAGGAGTCTATCATCATCTTCATGTCCACAAGTTCTAGAAAGACTTGGAACTTTGAAGGGTTTGGAAGCCAAAGAGGGAAGTTGATTTTTAGCAAGAAATCCTGGCTGACATAATAATGTAACAGATCCATCGACAGAATCAAAACGAAGATGGTTATCTTCTATAGAAAGAGCATGAATTTCACTTCTCCCTTTGGATGAAGCCATAGTAAGAAGAAAAACGGTCTTCCAGGTTAGGAACTGTAAAGAAGCCTGATCAAGAGGTTCATAGGGAGCCTTAGTAAGCGAACCAAGCACACAAGCTAAATCCCATTTAGGAGCCAGTGTTCGAGATACAGGATGTTTAAGTTCCATAGCTCTAATCAGTTCCGAAATTGCTGGATCAGCACAGATTTGTGATGACTTAGTACAAGCCAATGTATGCGAAATCATAGATCTGTATCCTTTGATAGCGCTAAGAGAAAGTTTCTTTTCATCAAAAAGATAGATGAGAAAATCCGCTATGCGTCTAGAAGAGGGATTGAGGGGATCAATTTTCTCTCTAATACACCAATTAGAGAAGAGTTTCCAGCGAGCATCATAGACTGCTCTGGTGGATTTTCTCCTTGCAGAAGCAACGAGGGTTGAAGCCCTTCAGAAAAACGTTTCTTCTGCAGAGATTGCCTGATAACGGCCAGACGTGTAAGTGGAACATTACTGAATCCGCATGTAGTCTGCCGCTTTGAGATAGAAGATCTGACCTGTGAGGAAGTTTCCTGGGATAATCGTACAGGAGACTGAGAAGATCGTTGAACCAAGATCTCCTGGGCCACCAAGGGGCAATAAGGAGTATCGGGCATGAGCTCACCCTGATTTTCGCCAATATTTGGGGAATTAGAATGGGTGGGGGATAGGCGTAAGCTTCCAGTTGGTCCCAAGCGAACGAAAGCGCGTCTATTGCCCACGCTGCTGGATCGTAAACTGGACTCACATACAGAGGTAGTCTGTAGTTGTGTCTGGTCGCAAATAGATCGACCAGGGGATTACCGAACTTGAAAAAGATCTGGTTGGTCATTTCTTGATTAAGTGTCCATTCCGATGGAAGTATCTGGTGTTTGCGAGACAACCCATCCGTCAGGGCGTTGAGGCGACCTGGTATGTATTTGGTCAGAATATAAATGTTGAGTGTTTTGCTAAAAACAAGTAATTTCCTGGTGTCCAGATACAGGGATTGAGAATGTGTTCCCCCCTGCGCCTGGATGTAAGCCATCACCTAGTGTTGTCTGTTGACACCATCACACAAGAGTCTCGAAGATGTGACTGGAAATGAGATACAGCTAGAAATACTGCTCGCATTTCTAGATTGTTGATATGAAGGTGAGATTCCTGATGAGACCACAACCCTGAAACTATTAGACTGAGAGGTTCCAGGTGAGCATCCCATCCTTCCTTGCTCGCATCCGTGATTAGATGTAATGACATTTGCTGAGGAAGAAGTGGTACTCCTGCTTAGAGTCTCCTCGTCTAGCCACCACTGAAGATAGACACTAGGGAAGGATGGATTGGAATCTGTTTTAACAGATTGCCCGAAGACCATTTCCAACAAGCTGAGAGATAATGCTGAAGAGGACGTAGGAATAGACGTCCCAACTGCACAAAGTCTGCTACTGAGCTCAGGATACCGTTGAGAGAGAGGAACTCTTGAGCTGTTATATGAGATTGGGACAAAACCCAGTTGACCTATACCAGAAGGTCTGATATACATTGACATGACACTCTGACCCGATTGATATGTGTCAAGAAATTCATTCACACGAAAGTGAAGTCCTGAGAAGGAATGAGGTCTGATTTGTCTGCATTGAGAAGGAGTCCTAAAGAGAGGAGTTCCTTCCAAGAGAATTCTAGGTTGGTCAGAAGTAAATGACGATCGAGCTGGTGTAAGAGCCAGTCGTAGAAATACTGAAGAAGAACATTCCTGTAAACTCGGAGGTGAGCTCCGACTGCAGCCATTAGTTTGGTAAAAACTCATGTGGCGGTCGTCAAACCAAATGGCATGGTCCGGAAAAGGCGAATTGAAGACTCTCAATGTATAAACTGATGACTGTTATATTGTATGCAAAAAGATTAAAGTTCATTGAATATTTACGTTGTTGTAATAATATGTCCATCAAATTCATGAAAACTCAGAATTAAGACCACCTCGCTATTAAGACCACTTTTGAAAAGTCCCACAAGTGGTCTTAATAGCGAGTTTTCACTGTACTTCCGGAAGTTGGGATGTATAGGAACATGGAAGTACGCATCTTCCAGATCCAAAGACACCCCCCAGTGCAGGGGTTTGATGGAGTTCCGTATGAAGGAAGGAGTCTCCATTTTGAAAGTTGGTTTGAGAAGGTACATGTTGAACACTTTTAAATCTATTACTGGTCTCCAGGAACCATTTTTCTTTTGAACAAGAAAAAGACGATTGTAGAATCCTGGAGAATAAGGATCTTGAACCCTTTCTACCGCCTGTTTTTCCAAGAACCCGAGAATGGACTGTGGAATATGTGGATGCTGAGATACCAGTTCTATCGGAATGCGAGAAAGTGAAGGCCTTTTTTCGAATGAAAAGTCAGGCCTTTTGTAACCAGAGAATGAACCCATGCGTCCGAAGTAATTTGAAGCCATCGGTTTTAAAAGTGGAAAAGTCTGGCCCGGCAACGCAGGTTGTGGAGGTAGAAAGGTTAGGGACCTTAAGGGCTGATAAGGAGGAGGTATGCCCTTGCCAGCAGAAGGTTTGAAATTTCTCTGATCCGGCTTCGGTTTGTTCTTTTTCCCAGAATCTCTACCAGAAAATTTTTTAGAAAAAGAAGGTCTATTATAGGAAGAAGGCCTGTTAGGACCCGACCGTGGATTAACAGCAGGTGTTTTAGAGAAAAGATTGTTTCTCTTAGCCTTGGTTGCTGGAACTGCTGGTGGCCTAGAAGAAGGCTGCATAAAGGCTTCTTGGCGTTGTCCAGAATTGTTTCTAGCTAAAGAAGCATGAAGTTGGTCATCCTTGTCAGCTGTGATTGCTTCTTGTATCCTTCCATCAAAAAGGAAACCTGATGTGAGAGGAGCCGTTCTGAGCGAGTTCATACCTGGTTCTAAGAGAAAATCTTTAGATAAAGATGAAAGGATAAGATCTCTACGAATCCTTAACATCTCAGACATTGAAGAAGCAGCATTATGTGAAAGGGATTATGCTGTTCGTGAATTGGTGGATCAATAAATCCCGAAGTTCTTCCGGAACAGAATCAGACCAATCACAAACCAAGTGTAACAAGGTTGCTGGCATTAAGTCTACCTGGTTGGATAGACCTAAAGATCTTCGCTCTCTACTTTCCCAATGTTCTATCATGGAAAAAGGGACAGACACTGAAGTAGATGAACTAGGCATCGTAAGCAAAAACTTATTGATGTCTGGATCCTGCGATGGTAATTTAGAAAAATCTAAACCGGAAGTCGGATCGGGTACTGGTGGTTTGTAGTTACGTTCCTGAAGTTTAGACTCCGCAAAATCCTTCGAAACTTTCCACATATCTTCTCGTTTAGGAATCGTTTTATTCACTGATGCCAACGATTGAAAAACAGATAAGACAGTAGTACCAATCGGAAGGCGTGTATCCAAGCGGGAACGCGCCTTAGTAACCATGGTGGGATCAAACGTACGAATGAGTTGTTCAGTGATCGAGATCGTCGCATTAGAAGAAGTCTCCACAGGTCATGGACACAACTCTTCATCCAGAGTCTGGAATATCAGCTCGTAAATTTGATTACTGGAAGCCAAAAATGTATCCGTATCAATGTCCGCATCCGATTCAGCTTCACTCTCTACAGGAACAGAGGTGTGAGGAGAAACAGCAGGAACAGGAATGAAACTATCTTGTGCCAGATTGTCTGGAAAAGATGAATTACCATCCACGACGTCAGCAATTTGATAATGCTCATCAGTATTGACCGGTACAAAATGACCAGACGCATTCTGTACCCATGAACATCAGGATTCGAATGGGTAGCATTAGGGGGTACACGACTCGATACAGTCGAAGACACCCGGGGCGCTGATAATGTAGCAGTAGTTGTTAGCTGCGCTCCTGAAGTTCCAACATGTGTGACTGTTAACATGGGAGCCGACACATGCGGTGAGGAAACATGTGATTCCATAAAGGAATAAGACGGTGATCGACTATCCGAATGGTAGGTATGATGTCTACATGAGGTTTGTCGACGTCCTCGTTTTCTGCAATGTCGTGATCTGGATCGGCTGCGATGTCCAGATGAAGATCGGCTGCTATGAGACCGGGATCTTCTGGAATAGCATCTCCGTGAACCATGACGTGATTGCTTACTCGCGTAGCGGCGATGAGAATCGCTCGACGAAGATGAGCGTGTCCGATGTCTACTCCTTGATGACAAAGATTCATTCGTCGATGACGAGTAGGAAGAAGATTCATCCGATGATGAAGATCGATGCCTTCTTCTGACTGTTGACCGGACCGGACCAGATCGGTTAAGGTGACTGGACCGGATCGGTGACTGGACTGGACCGGACCGTCATATCATGACCGGGCCGGACCGGTGACCAGCCGGTCATATCATGACCGAACCGGTGACCGGCCGGTCATATCATGACCGGTTACGTCACCGGCCAAAGACCGTAGAATGGTGGCTGCCATTTGGTCAGACATCGATCGATCCTTAGGTCCACGATCAATGTCGCCGGTATGTATGGTGGGAGTCATACGGTCAGATGACGACCGACAGACAGCACCACCATCGTGCCCGGTATCCGGTGACTGAAATGTCAGCTGGTCATCCCTGACCAGTGAAGTCACCGGATCATCAACGTCTGTTAGAGGTTCGTGGCGTTTGCGGCTGATCGACGTCCGACGGCGACCAGCTTGTTTCCATGTGTCGTAAGACCATATATCGCACACCTCACATTTTTAAGCAGAGAACAACCGGTACATGCCAGGCAAGTGTCGTGAGAATCCCACCTTGCCTTGACGTGACCACACGAACCTCTCTTTTGTAAGTTCATTTCTGAAAACAAATGAAACAGAAAGATCCTACAACAGACAAACCCAATTGTTAAATTTAAACCACAATGTAAATATACAAACGCTTTACAAATGCCCTCAATTATTTATTGAGGAAAAAGGCACGGAGTCCTCGTGGATTACCTATAGAAGGAAATGGAACGAAAACCTCGTGGTTCACGTGCTCATGTACATGAGCACTATAAACAAAGATCATACCCAGCAAAAGCAGAATTATAACAAAAACTGCAATAAAAAGTATAAAAAAGTAAACCGAATAATATACAGAAAAGATAAGTAAAATTTATCCTTCAAACTCCGACAATTAACACTATTAAAAGAACGAAAAAGTCCTAAGCCAAAATAGGCGTGCACTCGTGGTTGTCCGGAAAGGAAAGATGAGTTGTTGTTCTTGATTTCTGGTTAGGTTACATTGTACTATGTTTAACCTGACTTGGTTTTCTTTATTAGAGGTGGATGATTCCCGGCGCTTAAAGTTTTCCGGATAATTAACTCCCTGGAAAGGGACTAGCTAGAGATAACAGGTATGTATTTATGATATTAAAAGCTTCTTTGTTCATTCATTATAGTCTTAATGTCTGAGACTTCCAATGTTATTTCTTTTTAACTTGTGAATGGTTTTACTTTCGTAATGTCTTTTTTCAAGATTTGCAAAGTATTTGGTATTTTTTTCATTATGTTCAATGTGTTTGGCTCTTGCTCTTACTAACATGCCATTTATTTTCTCTTCTATGATATTATCGTACTCTATTTTAGTTTCTTTAAACAGTTTGAATATATTTTCGTTGTTATCACTGTTTGCATTGATTGTTTGCTCAAGTGACTCTAGTTTGTCGATGATAATTTGCTCTTCTTCCTGGTTTCGTTTTTTTATCATTGTTGAGAATTTTATACTAATGTCCCTTACCGTTCCTTTTATAAGTTCCCACAGCGTATTTGGATTACAGTTAGTGTTATGTTCCACTATGCTATGAATTTCTTGTTTAATTTGATTTTGATACTCTTCATTTAAAAGCATAGCATTATTTATTTTAAAATAACCAGGCCCTTTTTGTTGTATTTTATTATCAATAATTATATCAATCAAAGAGTGGTCTGTCTGTCTTGTATCCGGTTTTATTTTTGCTTTGTTAATTATATTACATATATTTTGGGAGATAAGGTAGTAATCCAATCTACAAAAAATAACCGGTTTTCCACTTGAATGCCATGTATAACGTTTTTGTTCTGGACGAAGAGCTCGCCAATTATGTCTATCAAATTGCATGAATCAAGTATAGAATTTATTTTGTTCCTGCTGTTTATGCATGTGTCCTTTTTGCCGTTCTTTTTGTCTAGATTTGGGTTAAGAATTGTGTTAAAATCGCCTCCTATTATGTAATTATTATCCATATTTTGTAGTAGATGTATTTCCAGTTTTTCAAAAAAACATGTTTCATCTTTGCTTGGACCATATATATTTATTAAGGTGATTTCTTGATTATTAATAATAAAATCTAGTGGGCATAATCTACCGGGTACTAATTCTTTAAAATCACCTATGCTTATATTATCTTTATTTTTTATTAAAATTCCTAAACCTTCACTATTTGATTTGTTCCCACTGTATAAACTTATTCAACTCCATTCTGATGCCATTTGTTTTTTGTTAGCTCACAAACATGTGTTTCTTGAAGTAAACACACTGTGTAATTATTTTCTTCAAACCATTTGAATCTACTTTGCCTTTTATTATCTTTGTTGAGACCTCTTACATTTAAAGAGCATATTTTTTCATACATTTTTTCTTCCAAAAGATTTTATTTTTATGGCTAAATTGTAGCATACTGAATCCTGCCTATTAATTTTATAATAGTACATATTTATATCCTGTTTTATTGACATGTGTTGGGAATTTGTGTTTATTTCTACTTGTTTAAAAGAAAATGTTATTAACGATAGTGTAGATATGAAAATGGGTACAAAACATCACAACAATAAACATACAGACGGTAAAGCACATGAATGCATATGAAAATCAAAACAGGCATTAACATTACCAATGCAGAAGAAAAAAAATTTCTACTATGTTAAACAGATGTGATCCCTAATTATTTAAGTTCCCTTAATGTGATAACGCGCCATTTAAAATATAATAATACAAGTGTATTTAAAATAAGCACATGAATGCATATGAAAATCAAAACAAGCGTTAACATTACCAATGCGGAAGAAAAACAAATATTTAACTAAGTTTAATAGATATGATCTTTAATAATTTAAGTTACCTAAATGTGCTAAAGCGCCATTTTAAAATATACGATGTTTTATAATATCAACCTGGATTTTGATTCCTATGTATATAAAGTCAGCTATTGTATGTACATGTAAATTCTTTCAAATATACCGACAACATAGCTATGTTATTAATAATAAGGTAGTTATTAATATGTGTACAAAAACATCAACACATTAAAAATACAGGCAATTAGCACATGAATACATGTTAAAGTCACATAAAATGTACACTGTTTTCTAATAACCAACTGGATTTTGATTCTTGTATACATAAAAGCAGCTATTGTATGTATATGTAAATACTGTCAAATATACGTACAACATAGTTGTACCAAAGTATAGTTAAAATGAACAATAATTTATCATTTTATCCTTTATATTGTTTAACCAACAGCTGGTGATTGTGTATCAGCACATTATGTTAACTCACACTAACAACACCACTAGGTTCTTATATTAACTGTATTAAAGCTGCTTAGCTGTTGAGTTCCATTTTTTATTTCTATAAACATTTTGTTTTAACAGTGTTATTGTAGCTTATTTTAACATATATGACATAAATTATATGATATATTATTAACAGATTTAACATGTTTTCAAACATGTGTCAAATATATTTGTTACCTATCCGGCGCAATTAATATGAACATGTGTACATCATATTATACTGCTAAGACGTGCTAGCGTAATATACTATTTATTATACAAGCAGAGCTCCAGATAATTTTTTCAGCCGAGGGGTATTTCACTCATGAAATTTTTAATTGATGAGTGAAAATCAAAATCCGATAATTTTAAGGAGTATTTATGTTCAAAGGATCAGAATTAATAACAAGAGGGCCATGATGGCCCTGAATCGCTCACCTGACTCATTAAGATCAGATGAAAACTATGACCTCTATTGTCTACACAATGTTTTTCTATGATTTGACCTAGTGACCTAGTTCCTGACTCTAGATGACCCAAATACAATCCCAATCCAGATTTCATCAAGATAAACATTCTGACCACAGTTCATAAATATTGGATGAAAACTGTGACCTCTATTGTCAACACAAGGTTTTTCTATTTATTTGACCTAGATTTTTACCCCAGATGACCCAAATACAATCCCACCCAGATTTCATCAAGAATTCTGACCAAATTTCATAAAGGTTGGATGAAAACTGTGATCTCTAATGTCTACACAAGGTTTTTCTATTATTTGACCTAGTGACCTAGTTTTTGACCCCAGATGACCCAAATAAAATCCCAACCCAGATTTCATCAAGATAAACATTCTGACCAAATTTCATAAAGATTGGATGAAAACTGTGACCTCTATTGTCTACAGAAGGTTGTTCTATTATTTGACCTAGTGACCTTGTTTTTGACCCCAGATGACCCAAATACAATCCCAAACCGGATTTCATCAAGATAAACATTTTGACCAAATTTCATCAAGATTGGATGCAAACTGTGACCTCTACTGTCTACACAAACAAATTGTTGACGGACGGACGCACGGACACACGCAGGCACGCACAACGGACGCCGGACATCACATGATCACATAAGCTCACTGTGTCACTTCATGACAGGTGACCTAAAAATATGTGTCGGAGATAAACATGAACAGTTGTGGTTAAAATCCCATAGAAACAAGGGCTGTTTGTAAAACATGCATGCCCCCCTATATGGGCTATAAGTTGTAGTAGCAGCCATTGTGTGAAGACGTTTTTTGTCACTGTGAATGGTGGTGGTGGTGGTGGTGGTGGTGGTGGTGGTGGTTGTAGTAGTAGTAGTAGTAGTAGTAGTAGTAGTAGTAGTAGTAGTAGAAGTAGTAGTAGTAGTAGTAGTAGTAGTAGTTGTAGTAGTAGTAGTAGTAGTAGTAGTAGTAGTAGTAGTAGTAGTAGTAGTAGTAGAAGTAGTAGTAGTAGTAGTAGTAGAAGTAGTAGTAGAAGTAGTAGCAGTAGTAGTAGTAGTAGTAGTAGTAGTGGTAGTAGTAGTAGTACTAGTAGTAGTAGTGATAAAAGTAGTAGTAGTAGTGGCAGTAGTAGTAGAAGTAGTAATAGTAGACGTGGTGGTGGTGGTGGTGGTGGTGGTGGTGGTAGTAGTACTAGTAGTAGTAGTACTAGTAGTAGTAGTAGTAGTAGTAGTAGTAGTAGTAGTAGTAGTAGTAGTAGTAGTAGTAGTAGTGGTAGTAGTAGTAGTGGTAGTAGTAGTAGTAGTAGTAGTAGTAGAAGTAGTAGTAGTAGTAGTAGTAGTAGTAGTAGTTGTAGTAGTAGTAGTAGTAGTAGTAGTAGTAGTAGTAGTAGTAGTAGTAGAAGTAGTAGTAGTAGTAGTAGTAGAAGTAGTAGTAGAAGTAGTAGTAGTAGTAGTAGTAGTAGTAGTAGTAGTGGTAGTAGTAGTAGTACTAGTAGTAGTAGTGATAAAAGTAGTAGTAGTAGTGGCAGTAGTAGTAGTAGAAGTAGTAATAGTAGACGTGGTGGTGGTGGTGGTGGTGGTGGTGGTGGTGGTGGTGGTAGTAGTACTAGTAGTAGTAGTACTAGTAGTAGTAGTAGTAGTAGTAGTAGTAGTAGTAGTAGTAGTAGTAGTAGTGGTAGTAGTAGTAGTGGTAGTAGTAGTAGTAGTAGTAGTAGTAGTAGTAGTAGTAGTAGTAGCAGTAGCAGTAGCAGTAGCAGCATTACAAGACCAATACTTAAGAATGATCAAATGGGAAAAGGTAACATAGCACCAGCAGTAAATATGGGGCTCATTTACAGGTCAGATTTGGAATCTCTGCTGTAAAATGAGATTTTGAATGAATTAAAGGGAGGCAAATCTGTAATAAAAAGAACATGCATAAACCGTAGTTGTTTCCCTTGTTTGAACCATGCTAAATCCTTACAAGTTTGGAAAGAATTGGATGAAAAATTTGGACTTTATTGCATAAACACCATTTTCTCAATTCAAGGGGAGGTAATTCTGTACTTCATGGACCAATAATGCTCATTTTTTGTAGGGTTTGTGTCCACATTGATATAAAGACACTGTGCAAATTTGGAAAGGATCGGACAAAAAATGTGGAAGATTTTTGAAAGTTTTCACAAAATAGGCAAAAACGAATAAACATGCAAAGTTCAATGAGCTCCTGCGGCCATGTTTTTTGACGAATCAAATTTCTTTGAACAACTTTTTCAGGGGAGCCCTCAAAGGTCATCCCTGTGAAATTTTTTGAAAATCTGATGAGCGGTTTCTGACAAGAAGATTTTTTAAGGTTTTTACCATATATGGTCATGGCGGCCATCTTGGTTATGTGATCAAATTTTTTTTAACAATTCTTTTGTCCCATGACCTAGGGATGCTCCACATGAAATTTAGTTGAAATTGGCTCAATGGTTTAGTAGAAGAAGATGTTTACAAATTTGTATACGGACGGACGGACGGACGCTGAGTGATCACAATAGCTCACCTCGAGCTATCGCTCAGGTGAGCTAATAAATTACACATGTAATGTTAACTCGCTATAACAAGCAGTCTTGTACACAATAAAGCAATCACTTTTTTTTTTTTCACTCGGGAACCACATTTTATACATAGATGGTGATGTCACTACGTGTTTACCGGTGTGTCATCTTTACATGAATTTATAGCATGTATAAACGGCTGATACGCATTGAAATTGCACACGATGCGTAATCCGAATTTAGTCAGGAGTTTTTTCACTCAACAAAATTTTAAGTCATGCGTATTTTCTTTTTTGTCATGCGTATTTTACGCAAATACGCATCTTATCTGGCCCTCTGTATACAAGTTTAGGTATAGACGTTTCATACTGTATCAGTTTATTTTGTTTTCTACTAAATCAATCTGTTCATGTACATGTATGACAAAATAGAGTAATAGGGCAAAATATGATACAGTTTTTATCATCTACAGTTTTTATCATGTATTAATGATCACTTTAATTTAAGGAAATCTTATATCTAATAAGAGATCCTATCAAGAATAGTGGTAAATAATGTTTTGTTGTAATTATCCCTTACCACCGAAAGCAAAAGAAAAGGGATTAAATCACAAGTTTTGCAATGTTTATAGCCACAGTTGAGTGGCCACTAATCCTTTGTGTGTACAACTGCTCCTGGATTTAGGACAGGGCCCGTATTCACCAAACAATTCTTAGACTTAGAATATTCAATAATTTCTTTAACTTTGAGTCAAACGTGGTATTAACCACCTCTATCTACATCATTATTCTTGTCAAACATTGTGTTAATGACATTATCATCAGTGGGGGTCTGTATATATTCAAACCCTGGACATATTTTTCTTGGTTCTAAGTCTATTCTTTATTCTTAAGTCTAAGAATGGGTTGGTGAATACAGGCCCTGGTATCTGTAATTGTACCTCAGTGTTCATGTTTGTATACTTCTCAAAATCAGTTAGGCTGCACACAATCACTGGTGCGACTACTTATATTGTAAATAACTATAGTTTTCAGGTCTGCTGGGTTATTGCTTTATCACAGTATGTATGAATGAATAGTGTGTTTTCCTGATCTATAAAAAACAAACAAAAAAACACACAAAAAACACCTGTTCTGCTCATGATATCTATTTTTGAGGCCATGGTAGGTTCAGCCATTCGTCATATTGCTTGTATAAGACACTGTTGCCATCTCGGTTTTTATAAAAGATTTTTCCACTTCTACTCCAGACTGACTCTACAGTGTCTCTTTTCTTTAATTGCACAGAGTTGAAGACATCTTGGTTTAATGGGGTAAGGTGTTCAGTAGGGTATATTTTACCCTGTTTTAACTGCCTGCTCATTTTCATGATCTGGATCTTTTTGTCTCTTGATACGAATTTTATTACTACCGGTCTGCATTTTCCATTTTCAAAACGCCCTAGCCTATGACCATAATCAATATCAGTTTTGCTTAGTTGTATACCAGTGTGCCTTTTAACAACGTCTGCCACAAGCTTCATTGTGTTTTCAGGTGTTTCAGTTTTATCCATATCTTGCAAACCATGAAAGACCACGTTGTTAATTCTGGTATATTGTCAGTGTTTGTTTTATGGCAATTTTGGGGCCGATATTCGGCCCCATTCAACTCAAAAAAGAGTATATATTTTTTCCCCAATTTGTAAAAAAAATCCCCTCCAGAAGTAAAAAAAAAAAAAAAAAAAAAAAAAAATATTTTTTTTTAGAAAGAACTGTTTCATAATCATGACAAATATATCTCAAATTTATTTCATAAATAACTAACAAAGTAAATAGCTATAATTTATAAGATTTTTAATTATTATAAAGTGACGTGTTATATTAAATTAGATTAGTTTTTCCAAATCAGTGGACTTTTTACATGAATTGCATTTTTCTCCCAAAATGGCAAGGAAAAGGCCTGATGTATCTATATTGTGTCAATATTTGTTGATAAAAACATTCCAATTTGGTCCATTTTATTAATCAAAAAAGCTCAAATTTGCCATTTAATCAATTTAAAAAAACTCAATTCGACTCAAAATGGCTAATAAAACTGAGACTGTGTATGAAGGCTGAACTGTCTGAAACTAATGTTGAAAAAATAATTGATATATATTACAACAAGAGTGCCAAACTGTCACAAGATACGCCCGTTCGAAGGTTTTGGACACCATGCTCAATGCTTGAAAGTGTCCTCAAGACCTAGTTATTGACCCGGCATGACCCATATTTGAACTTGACCTAGATATCACTTAGATGTAACATCTGACTAAATTTGGTGAAGATCAGATGAAAACTACTTCAATTAAAGAGCGGACAACATGCTTAATGCTTGAAATGCACTATGTGACCTCGTTTTTGACCCGGCATGACCCATGTTCGAACTTGACCTACATATCATCTAGACACAACTTCTGACCAAATTAGGTGAAGATCAGATGAAAACTACTTCAATTAGAGAGCGGACACCATGCTAAATGCTTGAAATGCACTAAGTAACCTCGTGACCTAGTTTTTGACCCGGCATGACCCATATTTGAACTTGACCTACATATCATCTAGACACAACTTCTGACCAAATTTGGTGAAGATCGGATGAATACAATTTGAATTAGAGTCCGGACAAAGTGGCGCCGTTGAAAATGCACTCATTGACCCTATGACCTAGTTTTTGACCCGGCATGACCCATATTCGAACTTGGCCTATATATCAACTAGATGCAACTGCTGACCAAGTTTGGTGAAGATCGGATGAATACAATTTGAAATAGAGTCCGGACAAAGTGGCCCCTTTGAAAATGCACTTATTGACCCTATGACCTAGTTTTTGACCCGGCATGACCCATATTCGAACTTGGCCTAGATATCAACTAGATGCAACTGCTGACCAAGTTTGGTGAAGATCGGATGAATACAATTTGAAATAGAGTCCGGACAAAGTGGCCCCTTTGAAAATGCACTTATTGACCCTATGACCTAGTTTTTGACCCGGCATGACCCATATTCGAACTTGGCCTAGATATCAACTAGATGCAACTGCTGACCAAGTTTGGTGAAGATCGGATGAATACAATTTGAATTAGAGTCCGGACAAAGTGATGCCTTCCGCCCGCCGCCCGCCCGCCGCCCGCCCGCCGCCAAGGGGTTTCACATAATACGTCCCGTATTTTATACGGGCGTATAAAAAAAGGACAGAGACATTCTGCTGTGAATATTATATTCATACAAACATGTGTATTCATATAATAAATATCATTACAAATAAAAGAGTGAATTTTTAATTTTCCCCTATTCCTAAAAAACGACGCATTTTTTCCCCTTTGGACGGGCCCCGCCGCCATTCCCCTATAAGTGAAAAAAAACACTGATTGTTCTAGCTTATTTAATGCTTCTTTGTTTTCATACTTTTATTTAATCAATGTTTCCCTGTTCATCACTTTTTCTGCATTTAACTCAGTATGCAATTTGTCTATCTCTTTCTTCAAATTCTCATTCTCGCTTTCTCTATCAAACAGCTTTGATTCCAATAACTCGATTCTATGGAGAAGACTGTTTTTCATTTGCCCAACAATTTTTTCAATCATGTTTTCAAGACAGCTGTCATCTTTCATTAAAACATTTGAGAGTTTACTATTTATTTCACTTAGCTGTCTAGAAATTTCTTTGATGCTGATGTTTTTCTCATGTTTAGTTTTCTTTTTGGACTGTTTTTTACCTTCTTTTTTTTTGATGAATTCATGCTGATGTCTTGTTCACAAACCCTGCTTATATATTTACGTTTATTGTCTTTTTCCTCACTTTTTTCATCACACTCGCTCTCAGATACTTCTGAAACTTCTAGTAGTTCTGAGGTCATATCTTTAATAATGTCTTTGTTTTGTGAAGAATTTGATGGCATCATGCCATACTTTTTTTTAACAGTATACTTTGGAATGTTTCAAAAATAAATTTTGATCTTTTCTTTTGAAGCTAGTTATGTATTTTTCATACCTTTTTTGTTTTCATGTCCAGTATTTCATTCTAAACTTTAGCACAAATCATTTTCTGTAACAAATTCCCAACACTGAGGCTGGAAACTTTTAAAACATTTGTTATTTTGTTCTCCAGAAGAAACACAGCATGACCATGGAAGGGAGAGCAAATATCCTGCAGCTAAACACTCTTAGGAGACACAGTACGGATCTCAAACACAACGAAGATTGATCGACAGGCCGAACAAACACCAGGCCAGTTAACAGTGCTGTTGTACGCAGCGTGACTACATAGTTATAAGTAAATTACAATACAGGTATAAATCCGTATACAATGACACAGTTACAATAGCTAAGGATTCATGTTCATCAATATTGACAGATGCCCCACCCACCCGGTGTCTATTGTATTTTGTAAATGAAATGACACCTATGATACGTTAATTACGTGTACTATTTTAACACACATTCACCGTGATTTTGTTAATTTATAAACATAAACAAACTCACCTGTTGACGTTGATCTAAAGCTAAATATATGCAGAAAAAAACACTGTTATGGTTTCAGGAATCACGGCAAAACGTACGTGGCCAAATCTCATGCAAAACGCGAGTCTGCGAGAATTCGATTTAGGTTACACGCCAACAATTTTGTCTACATATGTTTCATATACCTATTGCGAGTACTGCGTATCGGTGGGTACGACGTATCAATGTAATGCAACACGTATGGCGTACCATTTGGTCGAAAGTCAATAAGACCTCCTAGGTAAAACGAAAAATTTATTGAACATTGTTATTATTATTATTTATACCAAATAATGCGTCTATCGACCGCTAACTCATAGATACTGTGCGTATTTATTGAACATTTTTAATATGATTATAGGTGCTACCTAATTTACGGGCAAAAGCTTTTTAAGTTTTTTTGATAACTATTTATTTTTAATAAATATATGGACATGATTGTGTTCAAAATATTATAATTGTTGCAATAATTAAGTAATGCATCCAAAAAAAGCAATCTTAAAATGAGTTACATGTTCCTAGCTTAAAGATCTAGCATCTTATTTTTTTTCTAGCCACAGGAATTTAAAGCTGGTTCGGTGGCTGTGGTATAGTGGATGGGGTGTCTGCTAACTGGCTTAGTCACGGGGAGGTCTCTGTATTGATCCCTTAAGTGGGTTAATTTAACAACCCTTTGACATTGTTTGCTCATCTGATCTTATTATACCATAGCTGATTTTTGTTTATAGATAGACGGATATAGACTTTTCAAAGTTCTATAAAAGTTCACACATGTTCCATCCAAGTAAAACAACAGAACCAATAAAGATCACACCAGATAATAACTGTGTGTATAGCTTGGAAATTTTGATAGTTCAGGAATCCCTCCTTTGTTGATATCTGTAAACCAAAACTGTCAGTTTTGCTGGATAGAATGGCTTGTGTGATGCCCAGCTCTTGCCTTGCCCTTGGCAGAACAGCTTCTAAAAACAGAAAACCAACAAATATCTTATTTGATCAATAATGCTGACAATTTATAAATGTCCTGTTTTTTGTTGATTTCGAATCTGGAAGATTTTTTACGTAAGATTGTGGTACGAAAATCCAACGGTATCGGATTTTGTGGTTTAGGCCTAAACTTATTATAGTGATATGTAACCTTTCGGGATATCGGTAAAGTGCGAGTAGACGAGGTGTAAATACGTTAAAAATTAAAGCTAAAAGACTAAAAAGTTAGATCGGAATATCTTTAAATTTTGTGAATAAATGTGTTTCTGATGGATAACAACGACAACTTACCAGAATATTGCTCATGATCACACGTAAAACTTATTTCTGAGAGCGAATGGAAAATGCGTCACGAATTCTGACAAATAAACAGTAGGGTGTCGTTATTGAAATACTGCGATAATACTGGAAGAATAGAGATGCCAACTATAATGTTTAAAACAAATAATTTTTTAACCAAGCGTTTGTGATTTGTCAGGATAATAATAACAATAAGAGATCGAAAAGATCAAAGCAAATAAATTCGACAGAAATCTGAGATTCGGCAATATATTTAAGACGGGTTATGTTCACGTAAATTGTGTTTGGTAAAGACCTTATGTAGTGAACCAGTCTTCGGCTTATACTTACTGAAGATGAGTTTTCAGGGGAGATAATTGAGTAATGACTTTATTCTGGACCGGTTGCGAAGAAAAACAAATAATTCGAGAATATTTAGTGCGATTCGCTACACAATTATGATGTCATTGATATAATTTTTCCTGAGGTATATATTTACATGTGATTTAGCATATGCAAAAGTGTTTTTGATTTGTTCAATGTCATAAATAGCATCGCGAAAATATATGTCGCGTGGCAAATTTTTTGACACGCATCCCTATGTGGTATTCTTATGTAATTTTATGCCCGTATTATTAGTATTTATACCAAATTATGCGACTATCGACCGCTAACTCATAGATATTGTGCGTTTTTATTGAACTTATTCTTATTAGTATGTATACCAAATAATGCCACTATCGACCGCTAACTCATAGATATTGTGCCTATTTATTGACCAGACGTGGCGGAATTAACCTCTGACTTATGCAAATTATGGTTATCACAAAATATGGGGAGGTTATTATACATTATAAATCCCGTAATCGTTTGGTAACTGTTTGGTTACCGTTGGGAATTTCCTCCACAGTAATGCGCTAGACCGTGGTACTCCGCCCCGCATGGTCAATAAATACTCAAAATATGCTGGATAATTTTAATTTAAAAAAAGGTACCATTGAATTTTCTTCAAATTTGTATATAATCTATTTCAATGCATTAAATACTTGAAACTTCTATAGTTGTTTTTGCAATTTTGATAATTTTATTCATTTTCTCCTCAATTAAAAAAAGAGATTTTAAACATTTATTATGAATACATCTGAAGGAAAAGCGGCTCAAGAGACGAGTGTTTTGATTGGCTGTTCAGAAAATGTGTACGTCGAAGTACAAACATGTACAATTGTACTTCGACGTACACATATATACTTCGAAGTGTATTTCATATTTGTACGTCGACGTACAGTTATTATACTTCGACGTACAAATTGTACGTCGAAGTACATTTCTCTTTTTACCTAGTAGGTCTTGTTGACTTTCAACCCAAATGGTACGCCATAACAACGTGCCAAATATCTGCCCTAAAACTTCCTAGTTCCGATGCCAATACAAGTGTTTTTTCCACTTAATTATAAACAAGATATAACCGTTAAATGACCTGTCGGTATACGTACCATACGGACCATGGACCATACAGCCCAGGCCATGTTTATTGTATTGCCTAGTCTTCGAAAATATATTAGTTTTTATAACGTATTTCGGTTTAATTTACAGATAAAAGTGGCGGCTCGTGGAGACGTATTCGAGACTGCACCCGTCATAGTCCGCCGTGTGTTGGAGGCATTCAATGACCATAAGCTACCACCTGGCGCTCGCAATAGTGAGCAAAATCTGTTTAAAATCGCAAAGGAGTCGCAAGAACATGCGGCCAAAAGACCCGGTGTCGACAGAGTTTGAGGTAAGTGTCACACGTTGTTTTCCTATAATGTTATGCGCAAAACGGTTTTCCTTCTTTTCCAATTTTCATTAATTTGTAGGTAACGGGTCTTCATTAATTATCGTATGACAAATTATTAAATTCTTAATAATTAATAGTTCTGTCCGTTCTTCGATCTTCGGTCTTGATGTCCTATTCATTCAATTACAAATATTATTTCTACCATTTTTCAATTTCAATGAGCGTTAAGCGCTGACACACTTTGATGCATGCGAGACGTAAATTACTAAGTAAGTCGATGCAAGAGATTGTAATTTTGATTGGATTACATAAGCAAAATCCATGTAATACGGCATTGCGGGGGTAACATACTACTAGGTGATCATGGGCGTATAGTGACTATATGCTGAGCGTTGACAGTAACACGGGGTTGCGGGTGTATCCTACTTCTAGATGATCATGCCCGTATAGCGACTATATGCTGAGCGTTGATAGTAATACGGCATTGCGGGGGTATCATACTACTAGGTGATCATGGTCTTATAGTGACTATATGCTGAGCATTGACAGTTACACGGGGTTGCGGGGGTATCAAACTACTAGGTGATCATAGCCGTATAGTGACTATATGCTGAGTATTGATAATAAAATGATGCTGCGGGGTAAACTACTAGATGACCATGCCCGTATAGTGACTATATGCTGAACGTTGACAGTAACACGGGGTTGCGGAGGTATCAAACTACTAGGTGGTCATGCCCGTATAACGACTACTAGTATATGCTGAGTATTGACAATAACATGAGGCTGCGGGGGTATCAAACTACTAGATGATCATGTCCCTGTAGTGACTATGTGCTGAACGTTGACAGTAACACGGGACCGCGGGGGTATCAAACTACTAGGTGATCATGCCCGTATTGTGACTATATGCTGAGCGTTGACAGTAACACGGGGTCGCGATGGGAATACAACTACTAGGTGATCATGTCTGTATAGTGACTACATGATAAGTGTTGACAATAGCATTGGACCACGGTGGTATCCAGTTCTAGATGATTATGTCCTTAGAGTGACTATATGACTTGCGTTCGCAAGAACGTGGCGCTTTATGATTATCCATGTGTTGTTTCACATTAAATTATGCTGTTAAAATAGTGAAGTTTTTTCCACAGAATAAAAATGTTCAATTTTACGCACACGTTTTTAATATCACATAAGTTCTTATTTGATGGACATTGATTTCGTTATTATCAATAGCGAAATACAAACATTATGTGATGGTTTCTTGGATTAAAGAACTTCTTATAGATGCTTGTGACGACAAATTTGGATCAGGTTGAATCTCAGATACAAGTATTTTGTTCGTCTAAGTAAGACCCCTTAACAGATATTGCAGATTGCTATTCCAAGTTGAATTTTATATACACTGCACAATGAAATATATACTTATTTTTCGCATATTTTCTTGTGAGAATTAAAATATGTCATGATTATGTCACGCTATACAGTACATTAATATGTACGTCAAATACATTGCAGTAGGTACTGTACCATTCGTTAATTAGTAATATTGTGATAACCTTATTACTGTTGTAAAAACACTGTCATTATATCCAGACGTTTAAAAAGGGTTTGTTGTATATACACACAAGTGAAGGATACCAACTTATTGTTTAAATGAATAGATAAGTTGTACATACGGTGGTTTACAACTTTAACTGTTTTAAGTTATTAACCTGGGGCGACTTCAAAGAATTTTACAGATCGTATTCAATAAAGCAAGTATCGACGGTAATTGCAATTGGTTGTCGAGAAAGAAACACGTATATAATAGCAGTGTACCTTAAAATATTTATTAAACACAAATATAACCAACATTTTAAAATTCATAAATAACAAGACCATTGCCAAGAAATATATGTCCCCTAACGGCTCCACCTTTGTCAGAATTTTTTAAATATATTTGTTGCCATAGCAACCAGAATTTTTGACGCAAGAACAAAATGAAATGACGTGCACAATGTCCATATTGCCATCTATCCATGTTCCAAGTTTCATGAAACAAGAGGGCCTGAAAGGCCCAAAGTCGCTCACCTGAGATTCAAAGGAACTTATCTGTTCTGTGCAGCCCAAGATGTCATTAGAACAAATGTTCTAACAAACTTGCATGACTAGTGAACACCCTGGCAGCCACGTTTTTCAACAGACCAGAACAATTTTCATACACATCCAAGATATAATTTAAACAAATATTCTGACAAAGTTTCATGAAGATTCATGAAGCCATATAAGGACAAATGCCCGGCCCCCTGGTGGCCATGTTTTTCAAGCAATGACGTAGGACATCTTCTGAATGACAGCGGTTATCCTCTGAGACCATACTTGGTGACTCCGCTGTCCAATTCAACAACACCTGCAGAGGAACGCTTCAATGCAGCATTAGTAACGGGCCGCATGGTGGTAGAGAGAACATTTTGTGTTCTCAAGTCTCGATTTAGGTATTTTAAAATAAAAACTTCTTTTAAACAGCAACACAAAACTTTGTTAAGCTATACTTTTATAATAACATATAATGTAGGTGCCGCTTATGTATTGATTTCAAATATGCATTAAAAAACTACTTCTTTATATAAATCAATATTATTTGTAATTTCCAGATGCCTCCATAAATCTGGTGGTTGTTTACCATTCAACCCAGAAAAGTCTGCTAAAGTGGTCATGGCGTGTATGCGGCTGCACATTTTTTGTGTCACGCGAAATGTTCCACTGCAGGAAGCCACAGAAGTTGGGGCTGGTGATCACGACATGCCAGTTCAAATAGCCGAAAATAGAGATGGTCAGAACAGAAGGCGGGAATTAATTAGACTGTTTGAATGATTTCAAACTTACATATACATTTTATTTCAAATCTTGTGAGTCATTTTGCAACAAAATTTGATGACAGTAATAGTAACTGTTGACATAATCATTTACTTGTTTTAAATTTTTCACAGATTTTGACATGTTTTGAAGTTTGTCATAACGTTCTTAAAAATGATAAATGTAAACATCAGAACTAAAGAGTTCAAGTATGAAACAAAAATTAAATTAAAGAAAAAATACGACAACTCGGCCATCCGTGCTGACATGACATTGCATATATTTTATTCGTAATATAAGCAATCCTAGCAATGTCACAAAATATAGCGTTTACAAAACTCTCCAAATTACACAATTGTTTCGCGTTGCAACGCTTTATAATTTTCATGTTTTTAAATAGTCAAAAGAGGCATGTGACGGATATTTA
This sequence comes from Dreissena polymorpha, assembly GCF_020536995.1. Classification (NCBI taxonomy): domain Eukaryota; kingdom Metazoa; phylum Mollusca; class Bivalvia; order Myida; family Dreissenidae; genus Dreissena; species Dreissena polymorpha. The sequence goes on along the minus strand of NC_068366.1, from coordinate 11,358,207 downwards.
GGAGCATGTAAATGTTCAGTATTACTGTTTCCTAGCATAAAACATTACTACAACAAAAATTTGCAAACCTGAAACAATATTTTCAAATTTTGTCAATGTATCAAAATGTGAAAATGTCCCTTTCAGTGATTCCAACAATTTTCAAATGAAAACTTAGGCGTTAAGAGTGAATTCACTGTTCTGTTAAAAGATGGTTTTCACACAACATTTTAATCTTTTTTTAAAGTGATAAGGGCTTCTAGTTTACTGCTGATGTCTAAGAAAATCGTGTTTTTGGTTCCACTTCTATGCGTTCTCTCTCTATACTGAGTATTTCGTGTCTGTATGATTCATCAGAACCTGTAAATATTACATGTGTTTTATTTCTTGCAAATAAGTAAGCAATTAATTATTTTCCCCTTCCAGTGAAACCGGAGGGGACTTATGGTTTGCGCTCTGTGTGTCAGTCTGTCAGTCCGTCACACTTTTCTGGATCCTGCGATAACTTAAAGTTCTTAATATTGATTCATGAAACTTGAAACATGGACAGATGGCAATAAGGGTTGCCATGACAACAAATGTAAAAAAATACTGACAATGGTGGAGTTTCACCGGTAGGGGACCATTTTGCTTGGCAATCTCTTGTTTTATATGTGTTACATAAGTGCCCACTATCATTATTTAATCTGGGAAATATTTGTGGTATGTCATATTGTTTTAAATGTTTTATTGCCATTCATGGTATGCTAAGTAAAAGAAGAACATACATGTATTCATAAATCCATTGACATGATATTAGTGTTATCTTTGGTATTGAAATTGAAAAATCAATTTTTTTTACATAAATGTACAATACACTTGCTTTCATTTTTCCTTTTCTGTCCATGTTTCATGGGCTTTTCATCTTGACTAGGTCCAGGTGAGACAACTTCTTCTTTGTTTGATTTGTTGGTGCCTTGTAAACAAAATAAGATATAAATGTATTTTTTTAGTTAACATATTGATGAGAAAACCGCAATTATTTGTTTATGTCATTTGCAAAAAACATTATCTAAATATGCATATCGAAAGCACAATTGATATTATATTTAAAGATTAAAATAATAGATTGTATATGTAAAAATTCATACATTGTTCAGAATCCACTGGCGCATCACTTGATGTGGACTCATCAATGGGCAAAGCTGGAAAAAGTAAATGTATAGTTAATCTCACATAATAAGTAAAACAGATTGCAAATGAAGTTATTTATTCAAGTGAACGCATGTCATGCTACATTGTATCAATTTGTTCAAATTATATGTACTTGCAAATTAATACCATAAAAGAATGTAAACCATGAGTATGGTTATTTGCAGTATAATTTCCATGTACTGTCATTTGTTTTTACTTGTACATACATGATCTTCTAAATATTGAAGAAGTTATTGTTATATGACTTGTTAATAAATGGTTGATGACAGTAAAGCATATGAACACATACCAATGGAGTTCATTAGAAATATGTCCCCATGAACATTTACACCAGAGATAGAGCAGATTGTTATAACTGTCAGTATCTGAATATGAATTTAAAAAAGGAATTACAATTACATGAATGAATATACGTGATTTTATCATATTATTCACGCTGTAACAATTTGCTCACTCCAACAGTTCTTCCCTTGTTCACTTAAGATCTCAATAATATAAACAAATTCATTTTTTTCACTATTAAAATGAAATTTGCAAGGTTATTTTGTATCTTCTGATTATAGTGTATATGTCTTTGTGCTGTATTGAGCTGTTTTGTACTGTTTGGGCAATCGGTCACTTGCCTTAAATAAAGGACCAACTAATTGTTTTTAATGAACATTCAATACTGCTCCAGCAGCTGGAGTTTCACTTCTTTATATTATATATTCTTTTTGACCAATTCACAAGAAAAATACACTATCATAGTATAATAAATAATCGTTACATTTCAAATACTCTTTTCGTGGTATTTCGATGCATGGCAGTGTTTTTTCAACTAATTTGTGCATAAAGCCTTTCATGAAAACGGTTCAATTCTTAGGCAATCAAATATGCATATAACTGGTATTGCCCTTTTGATTGTACCTTTTCATCACAAACATGTAGTTTGATGGTGGTGGCCCCTCCACCAGTAGCAGGACTTGCTTGACTATGTCTTGGTTTTAATTCTTTGTCAAACTCTACAACAAGATTTAATTAATTGTACTCAGCATCACAGAAATGTACTTACCTAGGGATATATTGAGCTGTCAAAATTTCCTTTTTTTTAAACTAAGAGTCAAGTGACCCCTATGTTGGAATTAAGTGTTTAAAATACATAATTCAACATACTTATATTACCAGATGTGACTTAATGTCCTTCATTATCACTCATAATCAGTGATAATAAAGTTTAAACTTTACAAAACACACACAGGAGAGTTTAATTCAGTAATATTTCAGAAGAAAATTGTATTATTTTGTTTAAAAGCAAAATGATGCAAGACAGATTTTGAGCCAAAGTTTAAAATGATGAAACTACAATCTGTTCACAGAAAAATGTAGGATTCCACATCAATTAACATTCTGTAATTTATGGGTTTTTTACACTGTAGTGTTAGAGTTCTTAAATAAATATGGTTGGTGTGTACATTAATTAACAAATAACATAAAAAACGATTGAATATCAAACAATAATATGCACCTTCACTTCGATCCATTTCCTTTTCGTATCAACAAGGTTGCGCTCTGGACCTACAGCATTAATTCTGCAGCAAACAAAATATAATGGCACATAAACAATAATTGAAACATTCATTGACCAAAGACTTTTGACAGATGTGTTTTTATTGTTGCATTTTATGTATATATTTTTAGCTCATTAAATCGAATATTAACAGGGTAAATGAAATTAATATTGGAAATACATAACATAAGCTGAACATATAATCTTACTTAAAATGCACGCGACATCGATATATGTCGGGACATGAGACCGTATTTATGACTGAAATCTTCACGGAGTAAAGGGCATTTTCCCTGCAAAGTTCACGGACCTCGATACCATAATTCAATAAAACGTATGAAGAAAACATTCTTACCGTGATTGCCGTTGCATTATGCATTAAAACTAACTGTCCGGCGCATTTTGAAACCTTTGTTTACATACATTTCAATTAACTGACATTTTAAACACACCAGTGATCATTCTATACATAGATGGTGACGTCACTACGTTATTGTTAGGGACTGGAATAGATGTAAGGAAAGTTATTTTGACCAGTCTCGGAAAGCCAGGGGGCGCGGGGCGATAGGGGTCAACCCTTTCCAAGTTGGTTATGGAAAGTTCGGAAAGAGGAATCGCAGGGCTAAATACAAGATTTCTTTGAAGTTCCATAAGTTCCTGACTTTTCGGGATCCGTGCTATAAAACCTGAAACTGACCTCATGTTTGAGGGTGATAAGGCCCGTACTGCGACGCTGCCAAGGTGGAAAGTCCCCCTAGAGAGAAGGGTAGCAAGCGCCTGAGCGGACTTGAGCTGCAGTAAGATGCAACCAGACGCAAGAGGCACAGTCCGCTCAACGAGTCCAGGAAGCTCCCTAGCCAAACACGAGGCCAGTTGAAAAATAGTGAAGAAAGACATAATGGGGCCTACACTTCCAACTGACTGGAGGAGGCACTTAAAGGGCATGGTGTTGTAGGATAGGTGATGCCTATCCGACCCTGAACGTGCCTCCCCTAGTAGAGGGGTCAGGTTTTGACACTGCCCCTTGGATGGGTTGTTAGATGTTCTTTTGTGAGACATTTTGAAGAAATGAAAAAAGAAAGGAACAACGCTAGTTTAGTGGAAATCCTAGATGTAATGTGTGTGTATATCACAGTGATTTTTAAGGTTCATGTAAAGTGTCAAAAGGTGTATTCTTCAAATAGGAATAGTTCAATAAATATTATGTCATTTAATTCAATTTATATGTTAATATGCTCGTAAATACTTGTAGAACATATCAGTAAATGAAAATGAAAAAAATAAATATGCAAAATGTTGCTTTTGAAGAATTATACATTGCATGCATGAAAATATCAAATTAACTAACAGAGTTAAATTTAACAAATTCCTTTGGTGAAAAGATTGTATACACTTAATTGTAGGTACTACAAATGAAAATTCCACACAACACACACCAACAATCCTAAAATATGCAAATGACAAACATCAACAAATGTCAAAAAGTAACAAACAAAATTAGGAACTACTTTAAGTATGGGGTACCAATTGGGACATTTAACTATATTTACTATTTTACATTTGTTGGAAAAGTTATTATATTTTAATGTTAATTATAAGAAAAGTACTAAGAAAATATATATTATGTCTGCATGTGACATTTCATAATACTATACTGTTTAAAATGTTTTACTATAGCCATATATTGCCATATAAGGAAAAATGTCACACCCCTTGGCATCCATGTTTTTCAAACAAAATTAAAAAATTTCCAACTCATCCAAGATATAATTTACACCAATTTTATGAACAAATTTAATTCAAATCACACTTAAACTGTGGCCTCTATAGTGTTAACAAGGTTTCACTATATGTATATAAGGACAAGTGCCCCGCCCTATTGGAGGCAATGATTTTCAAAAAGACAGAAACATTTTAAAATTCATTCAATGCATCACTGTTACAAATGTTATGATCAATTTACATGAACATCAGACAATAAATGTGGCATAAATTGTGTTAACAATGTTTTACTATAGCCATATATAGGCATGTAATGAAAAATGCCCTGCCTCCTTGGCATACATGTTTTTCAACCATCATCATTTTGTAACTAATCCAATATATTATTGGTATGAATCTTCTGTACAAGTTTCATTAACATCGTACAATAAATGTGACCACTAAAGTGTTTACAAGGTTTAAGTAGAGCCATATATAGTCATATAAGGAAAAATGCCACGCCCCTTGTCACTAATGTTTTTCAACCACACATAATAATTACTTTACTCATTCAAAATATAATTGAGACATAATAATCTTCTGACAAAATTTCATTAAACATAAACAATAAATGTGGCCTCTATAGGGTAAACAATTTAAATGATGATGCAGCATGATGCATAACGTATGACGCACGACGGACAAAACAGAATACAACAAGATGTGTTTGTGAAACACAATGTCCCCCTATATGACGTTTGACCTCGAATGATGACCTTGACCTTGACCCTTCACCACTCAAAATGTGCAGCTCCTTGATATAAACATGCATTTCAAATATTAAATTGCTAGCTTCAATATTGCAGAAGTGACATTACATGAGCAATTTTAAACCATATATTTGACCTTGAAGGATGATCTTGAACTTGACCTTTCACCGCTCAAAATTTGCAGCTCCATGAGATACACATGCATGCCAAATATCAAGTTGCCATCTTCAATCTTGCAAAATTATTCATAAAATAAGCGATTTGGGCCACATATATTTGACCTCTGACCTTGAAGGATGACCTTGACCTTTCACCACTCAAAATGTGTAGCTTCATGAGATACACATGCATGCAAAATATGAAGTTGCTATCTTCAATGTAGCAAAAGTTATTGCAAAATGTTAAAGTTGGCGCAAACCAACCAACAGACCAACCAACTGACCAACCAACCAACAGACAGGGCAAAATCAATATGTCCCCCACTACTATAGCGGGGGACATAAAAATAACCATGAGCACATTGTGCTTAGGTGAGCTAATAAGGAGGGTTATTACACAATATGCAAGTGAAATTATGGGGAATATTATTCATCACATTGCAACATAAATTGTTTTAAAAATATCATGCAATGTTATGCACAGTATTTAAAAACATATATGTATGTGAGATTATACCCTATAAATCCAAAAACTGTACTGATCCTTCCTTGAAGTCTTCTACAAGATGGTCAATCATGTAAGGTTCGTCATCATTGTCATATAGCACTTCATACACTGCATTAGAATTGCCATCGACTCCAGACAAAAGGGATGTCACATAGCCAGTATACCACTCGGTATTTTCAGAATCAATGCACAACTTCCATTTATGTTTAATTTGTCTACCAACAAACTTTGTTTTTGAAGATGCTGCTCGTCTACAAATGAACAAAGAACAATAAATAAAATGAATAATCAATTTTGTTGATTTATATTACACGCCAAATAAACACTAGCAAACTGGATATTATATTTGACAATCACCTACATAATGACAAACAATTGTGGACAGTTATTTAATAGTGCCTTGATGCATATTAAACGAAATACTACACTATAATTTGTAAAAATGTTGACGTTTGACCTGAATGTGTGACTTTGACCTTAAACCAAATTATTATGGTTGTTTACTGTGAAGCACCCCAGAGGAGTTACATAAACTATATCAATTTTCATGGATGTGTCTCATGTGTTAATGGACAAAATGCTGTAAGCTTATATTTTAAAAAATTGTCAAGAAACAAATGGTAATAAATACGTTATTAACAGATGGTGTACAATGCCATTTGGCGTGCATCATACTATTATCCATATATATATAAATACAGTGTACCAAGTTTCAATGAAATCATCCAAAACAAGAGCACCGCATAAGGGGTGCCACACTCGGCTGCGGAAGCTTGTTTTTTTTTTCATTGTTTATTTTTTAAAGAGGTAACATTAACCTTGACCTTTGACCTAGTGGGTGTGTCCTTTAAAAATGAGGATGGTTAATGTACATATGAATTTTAAAAATTGTAGGTGTAAATGCTATGTTTGATTTTCATATTAGAGGTCACAGCAACGTTGAATTTTGACATAGTGACCCAAAAACTTATCTTTAAGAGCCAATGTTAATGTTTGAGCACGACACCTACGGCAGACAGTGGACGAGCTGACTATGACAATACCTCAGTTTTTCTCCAAAAACAGCCGAGCTAAAAAGTACAAAATATGGGTGTGAACAAAATATTGAAGTAAGGGGGAAAGGACGGACGGCAATTGTCATAACAATATCCCTCCCCCTATGGTGGGGAATAACAGTTCTTACATCAGTCTTCATGGTAATATATTTAAACCACTAGCCCGAATTATTATGCTTTATTTGAAACAGCTAAAAAATCCATTAGCCCAACTATATAAATTATTAATTACTAGTAGCCTGAATAACATTTCACCAGCCCGGGCTGTCGGGCTTATATTTAGCGTGAAGACAGTTACATTAAGAACTAGTGCCGGTTTATACATTGATGATTATATTGAAACATAAATAGGTATATATTGGATTTGTTGTCACCAAACATACAATGTAATTTAAGTATTTTATACTTTATACTATATTTAAATACAGCCTCTTGTGAACTTTATAGACTTTTGTTTAAAAAATATCATAAAATTTAATATAGTACTTATTACTACAACAAATTTATGGAATGAACATCTTTGTAATGATTGATCAATTGTATTTATTGCTATGTTATTACCTTGCAGTATTCCTATCTGATGTTACTGTACTAATCTTCTGCGTCACTGTGGAAGTTGATTTGGTCCTTGAAGTAGTTTTCTTACGACATGTAACCGTCCTTTTACTTACAGAAGGCTTGGTTGTATCTTCAAACTGAAACAACATATCACGTTTTAATGTTAAATTTTTAGCAAATACATTCTACAATATAAACTACCAAGGCAAATATTTACACATATAGTAATTGACGTATGATGATAATTTTATAGGAAAATGCTATTCAATATCTTAATTGTTTGTATATATTAAAATGGATCAAACTTAATGTGTTTGTGCAAATCGATATAGATTGGAAAAAAACTGGATATATTGAGAGCAAAAACGTAACATAATTTCAAGGTAGACATACCTTTTATTCATATTTATTTGAATTAATATATAGTATTTTACTTGAAAACATCTTTATGGTGTTATATGCTGTGAAAGATCTTTCAATGTAAGAAATCATTACATATTGTAACCTACCCATACTCCAGGCTCTCTTATTCCAGGAATTTTTCTGTGTCTCGGACAAGCTAACTCTGGCAATAAAACCTTGCAATAAAATGCTTTAAGCTTTAGAATCCATGATTCCCAAAGGGTATTGTCTTTATAAATTGTTTCCACGTGGAGTTGGTATGGGTCTGTGGTCCTTACTATAAAGTCTATCCATGGTAAATTGCATATATACAATAAACCTTGACACTGATAATAGTAATTGTGGTTCAGTTTTAATTTTAATCTGTCCTTTTCTATTCCTGAGAAGAAATTTCTGTTTGTATTGGCAGCTTCAAATAAGTTCATTTTTTTATTTTTTAAAACATTTTTAACTTCAATAAGTCCTTCCATATTGTTGTTGATAAAAACGATTCCATCCGGACTTCCACCTAAAAATTTATGTTCAGGATGAATAAATAATCCACATCTGTTAACATTAACATTAATTCCTTGTTCAGCTTTTTTTTAAATATATTCATGAATGGTATTTCTTTCTTGTTGTAATCCAAAAAGTGTGAATTCATTCCCTTTAAAAGTTTTGTATAGAAGTTGTTCCACAATGTTTTTCACAGATATTGATGTTTTTCGTTTCAAAGTTAGTCCCAAATTTGATGCTGTTATTCTTTTTCTTCTTTCTTGATGCCAAACTTGAGAATTAGATTGATCTTCGGTTAGAGTTGTAATAGCATTAATTTTATCATTTGAAATGTTAATGTGATGAGACATGAACTGGTCACATTTGGTATTCAAAACAGATGTATCAACATCATCTTCACACTGAATAGCCTCATTTCCGTATGATGATTTGGCAGACTTTGATGTACTCTCATTAGCAGAAGACACTTTTCTTTTCCACCTATTAGATTGAGCTTGTGGCTTGGATTTAGACTGATTAGAAATTGTCAATTGCTTGTCCCTTTCCTCATATAGTTTTATGAAGTGGTATCCTGGTGAGGAGTCTGTCACCTGTTTCCAAACAGTGGGAGACCACTGTGGTCCGACATTCATTCGTAAACATCCACCATAACACCTGGTATGCCATGACCCACGATTACACAAATTGTAGACTTTGCCTCCGTCAAATTTGGTGCGCATGTGCATCCAACACTCAGCCAAATTAGTTGTTGTATTATTGATGAGTCTTTTACTTTTATTAGCAACTCTGTCCAGCAATACTGAAATGTCACTCAACATATCTGATTTAAGATCAGAATATGAAAGTGTTAAAGAATATCGTGAAAGTTCCTGATCTTTTAAAGATGTTCCTTCTTCCCAAAGTAAATTATTTTGAATACATAAATCAGATGGTTCGTCTACTTCATTGGAATCATTAGTGTAAGATGTTGTTTGGTTAATAGGTGGAATTAATTTAGCTTTACAGAAATCTGAACAGTTGTTGTGGTTGCCAAAAATGTGGTGAACTGAGTTTCTAATGTCTTTTTCTAACTTGATTATTGCATTATGTACATTTTCTTCTTTGGATCGTATCCGGATAGCACATCGGACAGCACTTACTAAGCGAATGCGAACTGCTTTTGTAAGGTTGTTCCTACCTTTGTAATGAGGATTAGCGTCCACTAGCTTTTCCAAATTTGAACGAAGGCACTTACAAACATGATTTGAACATTCTAATTTTTGAACATGAATTCCCCAAACTGGAATTTCTTCATGTATTTTGGCATAAACTGATGAATCCCCATCACCAACTAACCACATATACCGTAACCCATGCATTTTCTCTGCCAAACGGAATCCATCAAGGATGATGTCAGCTTCCATGGCTTGAGAATTCGAGTTCCAGTTTTTGAAGCATTGGTGATGTGGTACTGTTTGATGAGTATTTTCCGCATGTGAGCATACGTAACAGTATTTGTTTCTTATGCCAATGTACAAAATTCTCTCCGTTCTTTGTCCAATAATAATGGCAACACCACCTAAATATATATATATTTATTTAAATATACATTGTCAGATTTCCCAGAATTATTATACAAAGAACTTATTTGTAACTGACGTAACCAACATGACTCATTGACACATAATATTTTCATATTGTCTTCACAAAAAACAGCATACACCATGCTCAATGTTTAAAACGCACTAAGTGACACCATGACCTACTTTTTTATCTGTCATGGCCCATGTTCTAACTTGTCCTTAAAATCATCTCCATAAAAGTTATGAGCAAGTTTTTTGAACAGATGAACAACAATTCAATTACATAGCGGACACCATGCTGAATGTTAACCCTTACAATGATGGAACCGAATTATTAATGCCTTTGAAAAAAGTTTAGATCTAGATGAGACGCCACAGAACGTGGCGTCTCATCAGGATCTAAACAGTTTGCTATTCTGATATTATTCTTTGAAAAAAAAAACAAGAAATTGCTAATTTTATAAATTAAGCAGACGACATTTTAGCAGACGACAAATATTCCAGTATCAGGGTTTTTTTTCCACTTTTTGGGAAGATAGCCCATGGCTTTGGGATTGGGAATTTTATCGGCATTTTCATGAAATTGGGAAAATAAATTCATTAGCCTTTTTTTCCACACGAAAAGTCCACTGATTAGGGAAATACTAAATTTGATTTAACTCTTTATTATCATTCAAATTAAAAGAAAAAAATCATATAATAATTTGTTAGATGTAATTGAATTAAAATTGAGATAAAATGCACATAAGACTTCTTTCTAAAAAAAAAAAAAAAAAAAAAAAAAAAAATTTTTTTTTTTTTTTTTTTTTTTTGGCAATTGGGAATTTTTTGCCACATTTTGGGAAAAAAGTATACTTTTTGGGATTGGGAACATAGCCGAATTTCGGCTATAAAATCAGGCCAAAAAAAACCCTGAGTATGCAAAGGGTTAAAGAACGCACTAAGTGACATATTTTTTGGCCTGGCATTACATATAATTAAAGTTTACCAAGACATCATGCAGATACAACATATGAGCAAGGTTGGTGAAGATCGCATGAAAACAACTCGATTTAGATAGTGTACTCTTAATACAGACCGACACACAGACAGACCGACATACAGACAATGTCACTCCTATATACCCCCACTAAACGTTGTTTGTGGGGGTATAATAAAACATACAATATTCAAGTACATGTACAAAATATATATTTTTATTTAATTTCATTAACACCTGATCAATATTATAGTCTCATATGAATGCCTGTTGTTAAATAGTAGATGCTGGCACTGGGGATCAAAAATACACCCTCGATATTACATGTATTGTGCTCTACCCACTGAACTAAGCGGCTTAGCTATATGAAACCTTTATACACAAACAATGAACCAAAAATAAATATTGAAAATAAAGTACAACAACAGATGTGTTTTTGACAAACACAATGCCCCCTAATGCATGTTTTTCTCCTTTTACCTTGAAGATCAACTTGACCTTCCACCTTTAAAAATGTGTAGCTCCATGATATACACATGCATGCCCAAAAAAACATTGCTATGTTCATTATTTTAAAAGTTATAGCCAAAATTTAAGCAAATTGACAGTTTTGGGAATTAATAACAAACAGACAGACAGGCCAAAAACAATATGCCCCCAATCTATTGATCCTGGTACATAAAAATTTGTAGGGAAACAAGAGATGTCATCCTAGGATGACATATGTCCATATAAACACTTTGATAGAAGTTATTAGTATTTTTCAAAAGCTAAACAAAAGTGTGACGGACAAATGTCTGCACAGACAGACAAACGGACAGACAGTGCGATCACTATATGCAGTTAAACCGTGACATAAAGATGGAAAAAATATATATGTGTTTGTCAAAAAAACAATGCGTGTTTGTCAGAAACACAATGCCATTACTACACTGCTATGATACATTTTTGTTAACTTTTACCTCGAAGGATGAAAATGACCTTTCACCACTCAAATTGTGAAGCTGCATGAGATACACATGAATGCCAAATATTAAGTTGCTATTTGAAGATACATAGAAGTTATGATCATTATTTGAAACATAAACACGAAACCTAAACGCAAAGTGTGACAGAATGACACACGGACAGACAGACGGACGGTCTGATCACTATATGCCCTCCTATAAGGGCATAACAAATTATTTCCAGTGTGGTCCTTGGGGTTATGTATTGTAAGACATACTAATTATATTTATAAACAAGAGCTGGCACCATAGGATGACATATGCCCCCTATAAACGCTTTGATATAAGTAATAGCATTTTTTAAAAGCTAAACGCATATTTCGAAACCTAATAGTGAACCCTAAGTTCAAGATCAAGGTCACAGGGGTCAAAGTTTTTGTGTGTATGTCCGTATGCACATCCATACAAAATATGAAGGTTATATCTCAAGGGAAATAGAATTTATGAGCATTTTTCAAAACCTCAACGCAAAGTGTGACGGAAAGACAGACAGACAGACGAACGGACAGTCCGATCACTATATGCACCCTTTTCTTCGAAAGGGGGCATACAAATATTCAATCACAGAAAGATATTCATGATTGCATTTGTACATAGTTTATATTAATTAAAAAATAAGAAAAGCAAAAAAAAAATTATATAGTAAAATAATAATTTAAACTAAACTGGAAATGACAATAAATTATCCATTAACGCAATGAAATGGATTTATAAATAAATAAACATATACAATTATGGCAGATAGAAAAATATAATTGTATTACCTAAAGCATTATAATTATGAGTGTTTGTGTGTTCTCTTGCTCCAACCTCCATCTGCTACCACTGTAATCGCAGGAACCCCTTGGTGGAAACAGTTGTCTTCTATGGCCAGCCTTCGTTCTTCAGCACCTGTAATTAATAATTATTGGTTCCACATTAAATTCAGGTTTTAATGTTATGTACAACAACAACAACCCCCAGTGTTTGCGAATATGATTTTTAAATAAAAAATAAAACGTAGTTGTATTTGAAATTATTTATTTATAAAATTTGTACTTGGATAACCTATTTACTTATGATCTGTGTAAGTGGTAAGTTACATGTATGTTGACATGCAGTAATATTTATGAATGCAGGGGTTTTCAGCCTTTTATAACAGGGGCCTATTAAAGGCCCCTTTCCAATTGAACATTTATTGAAAATCATGCAGTTTTCACAATAATCCTAACTTACACTAATTTTTTCATTTCCCGAAGCAATAATTTTAGAGAAAATTCTTCCCTAAATGAGCAATTTCTTCACAAAATTCATAGGCTGGGGCCTCTTGCCAATGAATGGATGAAAAATGGGATCATATTAATATAATGACTGTTATGAATTAATAATTTTTTTTATTACTTCTTTTTTATGTCTAACATATATAATTTTAACTCTTAACCATTTGCATGCTTGGAAATTTGTCTTCTGCTAAAATGTCGTCTGCTGAATTTCTAAAATAAGCATTTTTTTCATTTTTTTCAAAGAATTCTATCAGAATAGCAAACAGTTTGGATCCTGATGAGACGCCACGTTTTGTGGCGTCTCATCTGGATCCAAACTGTTTGCAAAGGCCTTAAAAAATCTGTTGCCTCATTGAAAGGGCTAAAGTAACTCACAATGTAAAGTTTTAATTGCATATTCCTCTCCAATTTTAATAGCAAATTAAATTAAATATATAGGTGAATAATTTATGTCATTTATGGCCCAGTGGTAACGACGTCAGACTAGCGATCATATGATTTATGTTGAGTTGTCTGTTCAAATCTCAGCCATATCCACCAGGCTCAGCAGTAGGACACCAGGAAAAGGAATTTAAAGCTATTTATGTAATTTGTAAAAAATTGTTGCGCAATTGAGATAAAAAAAATATTATAATGCAAAGTAATTTATGGTCTGTATATGATCATATATATATGTCTCTATATATATATATGTATTATTAATACCTGCTGCTAGTAATTCATCTTGAGAAATACATTCCCACGAAGCACCAACTTGAGCTTCAATTCTCGTGAAAGCAGGCTGGGACAAACTTGGGGCATCCATAGTAGCCATCACTTCCTTCAGATGTGAAGCTCCGTTACCAGTGACGATGGATCCCCACACAGCTAGAACATTTATATCATAATGACCTGTAATTGTGTCCATGCTTTTTAGTTTTGGGCTTGTTTCAAATTTAATTTTTTTATTGCATCCACAGCAACAAACAGACAGGACTGACGCTAAACCATGTGTCCTAAGTTCAGAAGTAATTCGCACTACTGGATTGTCTGTAATAACAACTTGTTTCGCTGCCTCACACAATACAACATGTTTCATTACCTCATTCATGTGCGTTTCTAGACATCCTAGATTTATCAGTCTATATCCATTAATATTGATGTTTCTTATTCAACGCAATACAACCTTCAACGAATCAAATTTCTTACATCGATACAGAGTGTTTATGAATGGTTATACAGTAGGCAATTTTCTTTTGAATGATTTTGAACATGCTTTTTGTTTTGATACTTTCAATTTCAAAGGAGATATCTGGCGACATACATGTAATGATTGATTCCGCACTTTCCTCTTCTTAGAATGTATTCCAGTAGCCAGCCCAAAACGCTTACCTACTTTCCAGTGACACTTCATTTTCAAATTCAAATATTTACTCACAATAGAGTAATAAGTATAGTCACAAAATGACACAATTACAAACAAATGAACTATACTTACAAAAGGAAACACTTTAAATGTTCATTTAAAATTAAAAGTACTTTAAAAGACGACTTTATGACAACTTACAAACATATGACGACCATGTGCATGTCACTCCTTGAACACCATACACGATTTTTTCGATTAATTTGTGGGCATAAAAACATCCGGTTTCAAGGAAGTCGACCGACCACTATTTCAATTAAAGATCTAGACATAATATATGTGTGATCGGAAAAATGAATAATACAAATGTATTGCAAACGTACATTTAAAACAAAGTAAACACTTACCTTTCTATAAAAACCTTGTAAGCGTTCAAAAATGCATTTGTTATTGTCTGGCCATGATGCCTGGTTCAGCTAGCCGTTATTTGCCGGAAGTATATTCGAAAAATATTTCGTTTCAAAATCGATCATTTATAAATTATTCACGATCCGTTTGTCCTAAAATTTGTATAATTTGTTTATGACATAATTTCATGTCATGTTATAAAGTAAATATTTAATATAAGCAATATTTAACAAATTCGCAGATACGAATTAATACACTTTTCTGACCAAGATGGACGACCGATGAAATTAAATCGGGAGGAGAGTCAATTATATCAAGATTCTTTTGAAATAGTGCGTTTCAAGTAAGTGTCATTGTTATGCAGAGATTATGAAAATGATATATTTTCATTAATTTTATTTTATAAGATCATAACTCTTATTGATCGCATGCTATGCGCGTGGAAAGTTAGTATTTTTCCAAAATCTATAAATAGCGACTCATGGCATTGACATGTTCATTTTGAAATACGCATAGTGTCGTTGTGGGGCTGTATTGACGCAATTCAATGCTCGGAGTACCTTACATATAACTTGCATATACTGTTGGTGTTTTTATTTGTGCATACATTGCAATATTTTTTGCTAATAATTACATTATTACTAACATTTGTGAGTGATTTTTTTTTATTTGTATACATATATGGAATAAAAATGTGATTATTGCAACCATATGTAAATTTCATTAACTTATTTTGGGTATTACTGATCATTTTAATATTTTAAAATTTCTTCTATGTGGGGTCATTTTGGGACTTTACATGAACCTTAATTGGCACAGTTCACAATACGTGTAA
The DNA here is from genome assembly GCF_020536995.1 of Dreissena polymorpha. Taxonomy (NCBI): domain Eukaryota; kingdom Metazoa; phylum Mollusca; class Bivalvia; order Myida; family Dreissenidae; genus Dreissena; species Dreissena polymorpha. The sequence goes on along the minus strand of NC_068366.1, from coordinate 11,342,443 downwards.
AGCACTAAATGTAAGCACCGCACCGGTAAACAACCCAATATAGTATATATAAGTAAATAAAGGTGGTTAATAAGTCATTTGGTAATTTTTAATTTATATGATGAAAAAGCCAAAAATAATTCCGAATACCAAATGACGTCCGAAATGCTACAAGTTTTTAGAAATTTACGAAAAAACAAAAAAAAGAATCAATGGACGGGCAAGGGACAGTGCAGTGTAGTGGGTAGATGTTGATGTATTGGTATGCCTCTCTGGTTCGTCTGGTTTCTTTGCTTTACTTTGAAATGGCGGTTTAATCTTTGTTTACAAATTTTATCTTTGCTCAATATGGCGGCCGGAGACACGATTCATTCGGTACCCCTCGCAGATTATCATAATCGGACTCGGGAGAAATACGGGTTGAAAGTAGTCCGCCCACGTGATACCATTCTAAGAATGTTACAACAACAAAAAACAATAACAACGACGGCGTCCATAATTCCCGTAGAGTTTTTACTTGCTCTGGCTTCAGAGCATAGAAAATCCCCATTTTCATCTTGGCTAAATGTAAACAACTCGCAAAACCGGCTATGTTTGTTTTTACTATGTAATTTTGATTCGCGTAGGCCCGCGTAGGTAGACCGCAATACCGCTTCCGAAATGTGTATTCATACTATCTCCTTCGAGGTACTTATCCGATGTTTGACGGAAAGGGCCGATAATGTGCGATTGAGACACGATTGTGATTCTTACAAACAATAGACAATAAGACCGGTGTGACGCAATGCACCAGTGATTTCATTGGTCCAATGCTTTCCTTTGTACTTCATTCGGTTGTCGGCTTATTCGGCCCCCACTCTGGATCAGCAGACGATTTATTTCATAAATCTTACCTATCTTACGGAGGAATCCGAGATAGCCGATGTATCACGATTGATTCGGCCCCAAGCTCTTTCGGCCCCGTTTTTTTCCAATCGGAACACCTCGGACAATTCCGCCATATCGGCGATCGTCTCTCGGGTGTATTTGGTGGAAGGATATGTCTAACGCCTCTAGGCGGAAGATATTACACCGAAAATATAGTTCGGGTTACACACCAATAAATTTGCACTAAATCAACCGATAATACAGATATATAAGGACCAATATCTTTAAGGAGTAATATAATAGAATATTCATTAATGTTATTGTTTAAAATTAGATATTATTGCATGCAAAATATTCAAATTTTAATAAAATGTTAAGAAAGCCAAATAGTTGTTTATTGAAGTGAAAACATCAACATTATTCAAACTTAAGAGAATCAGTATTTCTTAAATTATATTCATTGCAACATTGCAACATCTCAAAGGCGACAAACTTTGAGATTTAAACAATATGTTTATGTTCTATACCATAAACAATCGTACAACACTGTACAGTGGTACAGAGAAAACTCTTGGACGTAATTTAAGAAATAGTAAACTCCACATTGGTCCCAATGGCATTATAGTGACCAGCCAGGCAGTCACAAACTGTATATGGACTATAGCCATACAGCCCTCAGTGGGGCTATAATCAGTATTGAGACACCTGAAAGGTTTCATGGAATGGAATGAGTGGGGCTTGATTGAATTTGAAAAAACGATTATTTCTGTACATTTGATGATTGCAACCATACAGTACTTCTGGCAGATATTGTTTATATTTTATCCTAGGCATTTTAATTCCAGATGTTGTTATAATCCCGGCCAGGCAACTAGCTTTTCAAAGCCTTAAACAATCCAGTGCCATTAAAATTAGGGACAGCCTGTTACAATGTTCAGTTTGGTAATATTATTAAATTAAGGCATAACTTTGCCCTTGGAAATGAACTCAATTCAGAATGGCCTCTCAAAATAAGACATACTGTATTGGAAATGTTAAAACTGAGCAGTGGTGTTGTAAAAATTTATATTATTTATCTTTTAAGAATCTTTAAGATACATATCACAGGCATGCCCATGGTTTTGGGTCAGTACTCTTAAGATGGCAAACAAAAACACTAAATATGGTTGACAGTGCCGGCAACAATTGTAAAAAGATATTTTCCATCCCTGACTGCCATTACTGACATGAAGTAATTTAACTGTAATATGTCTGGAAACAGTGTCAGTCACACTTTTCTAAATATTGATTTATTCATGCATATGTATAAATATGTCATACAAGTACAGATCATACAATACAGTCAATTTACAACATTTAATAATTGGAAAACAATTATTACAGGTTTTGGATCACAATGTATTGATATATCACATTTTGAATATCACAGTCAAAGTTAATCATTTAAATTCAGTTACAAGTAAATAATAAGTGTATTTAGCAGAGATCTGAAATAACAAGTAGTTACATGATGTTGAAATCAAGACATAATATATATACCACAGGATGTCCCATGAAAGGTTTGCAACTTATTTCCAATGGGGCCCTATAGATGGGTGGAAAATGTACAAAAATGGTGGCATTAATACACATACAAATATCATTAATTTAAACTTGAGACTATAGTCTTGAGATCAAATAGTAATTAGTATGTATTATTAGAGAGCATTAGTTACACAATGTATACTACTATCTTGTCATCACATTTAAATGTACATACAAATACTTTATTGATGACTTATTTGAACAACAGTAATATATATATATATATATATATAACAAACCAATCACATAAACATTAATTTAAACAATAAGACTACTAGTAACAAATAAAATCAGCATCTTCTTTCAATTTGAATCATATTGTCTGTGAGAGAAGTTTTCACTCTGTTTTCAAATTCATATTTATTATTTTATAATGATTTTTACATCAGCAGGTAAACAGTTTCAGTCTTTGATCGTTTATAATTAAAAGTAGTGCTGGTAAAACCATTCACTTGAGGACATTGAGGTAAATCAAAGTTATCTTTACTATGTCTACTGTTATCACTATGTATATCAGACACTAAACTAATATTATTATACAAAAAAGGTCATGTTAGAAGGACATTTCTTGTTAACAATTTTATAAACATGGTTGAGTGTTATTTGCTTAACTCTGTTTTTAACATTTAACCAACCAATACTACTAAAATCTTTTACTTTCAAAGATGTTCTAGAGTCATATCCATGAATAAATTTAACAACTTTATTCTGTACAACTTGTAGTCTATTTTTTAACTATTTACTTATACCATTGTACTATGAAGAGCAAGCATAGTAAAAATGGCATTGAACCAATGAGTTACATAACAATTTTCTTAATTCCATATTTGAACAGTGGTTTTGTCTATACAAAAACAGGGTGTAGCTGCTATTACGCACAGCAGGCCCGGGCCTACAATTTTTTTTGAAACATGAAAAAATTAAAATTGCTTCAACTTCGAAAAATGCATTAAAATGTTGACCCTGAAGGTGGTGAGGTGTAAGAAATCTGCATTTCATATTGACATGATCCTCAGGCAATGGATTCCAAAGGACATATCTTCCAATTATCAACTTTACTTCTTTCTATATAGACATGCAGACAGTATTATTGGAAAGAATTCCCATGGTTTGACTTGTGAATAAGTGAGTGTTACAATTTTAAATGTTTCTCTGTTCCATATTGTTTTAAAATTTAGTTCTTAGGTATAAAGATAATACAGTAAAATTTAGTTCTCTGACATTTAGATAAAAAAGTAAAATATCAAAAAAAATACAGACCAAAGTCTTATATTTTCTTACCTTATTATTTGTCTAGATATGCTTTAAATCTCACCACAGGCGTTATGGGATTTAAACAATTTCCAGGGGGGTACCCCGCACACACACCCTGTTTTTATGTAACATATTCGGGCCTACAGCTCAAAAAATGCTAGCTACGCCCCTGAAGAATCTTATTCTTGAGTTCACCTTTTTAATAATATTATTAAGAATAGATGTATCAGAAAGATCAGTGTCCAATAGTGAACCAAGGTGTTCAACAGATGATTGAGAAACAATAGTGTGATCATTACATAATACATTAAAATTATGAAGTTTAGATTTCCTTTTGGAACCAAACACTATACATTCAGTTTTTCCAAGGTGTAAAGACAGTTTGTTATCCACTAACCATTTAATACAATTTTCAAGTTCTTTACAAAAAACACTACTGATGATACTAGGATCTTTGTGAAAAAAAAGAATGACACTTGCATCAGCATAGAGAATAAGTTTACATAAATACAATAATAAAAAATCACTAATATCCTATATCAGTGTTAAGGCATTATGAAATGGAAATGGGTGTGACAAGCAACAAGAACCCTACACATTTACATCACAAAACATATGATATCTACAATTACTGGATATAATATATATGTTGAAAGTTTATATAAAGAGGGCAATACAAAAGAATGTACAAAAGTAGTAATAAAGACAAAACAAGCAGTTTACAATGTTAAGATTTATGCAGTTGTTGGCAATAAGAGAACAATTACCATTCTTAAAATTTGAAATTTACAAGTGTAAATACATGTATGTAAATCAGAACACAAGAATTTGTTTCCCGGTCACTTTGAGCTATATAAGTGCCCAATGTTTACACTCAGTGAATTTGTAAAACCAACTTATATGTGCTAACTGTTTGTCCGAAAACTTAAACATTTCCTATAACTTTTGCAATATTGAATATAGCAACTTGGCATACATGTGTATCTCATGGAGCTGCACATTTTGAGTACTGAAAGGTCAAGATTATCCTTAAAGGTCAAATATACGGCTTCAAAGCGGCGCAATAGGGGGCATTATGTTTCTGACAAACATATCTCTTGTTTTTACATGAAGAACCACAGACATTGTTGGAATTTGCTACAAATAAGGCATTGTGTATACATTTTTTAACTCAATTTTCCACACAATGAAACAACTTTTTAAAAAGGCACCAACAAATGTTCCTCCATCCCCTTTGCACGCTAAACAAAGAATCAGTTTTTAGCTCCACTGGCTAAATTTGTTCAAATTATGCCCCTGGGTCAAATTTGACCCTGCCCCGGGGGTTACAAAATTGAAAATTGCTTATTTAAGGCCTATTTTGTGAAAACTTTCAAAATCTTCTCGTCCATAACCATTGGGCCTAGGGCTATCAAAGTTGGTATGTAGAGACATCTAATAGTCCTCTACCAAATTTGTTCAAATTATGCCCCTGGGGTCAAATTTGATACTGCCCCGGGGGTCACAAAATTAACATATGCGTATATAGGGTCTATTATGTTAAAACTTTACAAATCTCGTCCATAACCATTGGGCATAGGGCTACCAAATACGGTACGTAGTGGCATCTTATAGTCCTCTACCAAGTTTGTTCAAATTATGCCCCTTGGGTCAAGTTTGACCCTGTCCCGAGGGTCACAAAATTTAATATATGCTTATAAAGTGCTTATTTTGTGAAAACTTTAAAAATCTTTTGTCCATATCTATTGGGCCTAGGGCTACCAAATTTGGTATGTAGTGACATCTTATAGTCCTCTACCAAGTTTGTTCAAATTATGTCCCTGGGGTCAAGTTTGACACTGCCCCGAGGGTCACAAAATAGAACATATGCTTATATACGGCCTATTTTGTGAAAACTTTAAAAACTTCTTGTCCATAACTGTATGGCCCTAGGGCTACCAAATTTAGTATGAAGTGACATGTAATAGTTCTCTTCTTAGTTTGTTCAAATAACGCCCCTGGGTCAAATTTGAAACTTCCCCGGGGGTCACAAAATTGAATATAAGCTTATAAAGTGCTTATTTTGTGAAAACTTCAAATATATTCTTGTCCGTAGCCATTGGACCTAGGGCTACCAAATTTGGTATGTAATGACATCTTATAGTCCTCTACCAAGTTTGTTCAAATTATGCCCCTTGAGTCAAGTTTGACCCCGCGTCGAGGGTCACTACATTGAACATATGCTTATATATGGCCTATTTTGTGAAAACTTTAAAAACTTCTTGTCCATAACTGTATGGCATAGGGCTACCAAATTTGGTATGTAGTGACATGTAATAGTTCTCTTCTTAGTTTGTTCAAATAATGCCCCTGGGGTCAAATTTGAAACTGCTCCGGGGGTCACAAAATTGAATGCTTATAAAGTGCTTATTTTGTGAAAACTTCAAATATATTCTTGTCCATAACCATCCGGCCTAGGGCTATCAAATTTGGTATGTAGTGACATCTTATAGTCATCTACCAAATTTGTTCTAATTTTATCCCTGGGGTCAAATCTGACCATGCCCCAGGGGTCACAAAGTTTATCATATGCTTATATAATACCTTTTTTGTGAAAACTTAAAAGAAAATTCTTGTCCATAACCATTAGGCCTAGGGCTACACAATTTGGTATGTAGTGACATTGTATAGTCCTCTACTTAGTATTTTCAAATTATGCCCCAGGGGTCAAATTTGACCCTGCCCTGGGGGCCACAAAATCGATTATATGCTAATATAGTGCCTATTTTGTGAAAACTTTAAATATCTTCTTGTCCTTAACTATAAGGCATAGGGCTACCAAATTTGGTATGTAGTGACATCTTATAGTTTTCTACCTAGTTTGTTCAAATTTTGCCCCTTGGGTCAAATCTAACCCTGCCCAGGGGGTCACAAAACTGAACATACGCTTATATGGGGCCTATTTTGTGAAAACTTTAAAAATCTCTTTGTTCATAACCTAGGGCTACCAAATTTGGTATGTAGTGGCATCTAATATACCTCTACCAAACTTTTTCAAATAATATCTCTGGGGTCAACTTTGACCCTGCCCGGGGGTCACAAAATTGAATAAACGCTTATAAAGCGCCTATTTTGTGAAATCTTAAAAAATCTTCTTGTCGAAAACCATTCGGACTATGGCTAACAAATTTGGTATGCAGTAACATCTTATAGTCCTCTACCAAGATGGTTCAAATTATGCCCTTTGGGTCAAATTTGACCCTGACCCGCGGTCACAAAATTGAACATTATATACGCTTATATCTTGCTTATTTTGTGAAAACGGTTAACATATTCTTATCCTTAACTTTAGGACCTAGGGCTACCAACACTTTTTATGTAGTGAGGTATAGTAGTCCTCTACAAAGTTTGCTCAAATTATGCATCTGGGGTTAAATTTGGCCCAGCCCAGGGGTCACAAAAGTGTGCATGTGCTAAAATAGGGCCTATATTTAAGTATTTGCACATGCCGAGAATATTTATTTCAGCCTTTTTTCAGCAGTGGAGCGATACAGGGCCATCGTGGCCCTCTTGTTTATAAGAATATGTCAAAATGGGCAAAAGTCAGGGACAATACTGTCTAAATGCCCTTTTAACAACTCTGGTGACATGCGGCTGTAGTATATTTTCTCTGTAAATTTACAGCCAAACACAAAATGTCATCATCATAAATGTATACCGGGTAGCTTACATGTATATAAATATGATACGAGGTCTTATACAAATTAACCTTGATATTTATGGAAAACACCATCTCCCTGTAAAGTGTAAAGAGAGAAGGCATTTATTCACCAGTAACATTATGTTCAGTACTGGTAAATTGCAAGCAACGAACATGAAAAATTCAGTTCCCAATTCGAGTTTTTAAAAAGTTCAACTTTGCTAAGTTAATAATGCATCAATGTTGATTCTAAAGAAAAAGAGTAATCATTTATGCCTAAACTGTTCTGCTGTCCAGAAGCAAGGACGTCATACACAAGCTTTACAACATTTATAGTTTTAGTTACTAAACAATCTAAAATGAATGTCCATTCTAAGTTTGCTGTCTTATTCTTCCCTCAAATCATACATGTTTCTTGCATAATTGAATGTTCATGTCCATGGATCACAATGTATATTGTAACAAACATTATTTTGAATTATCTTTCACAGTTATATATTTAATATTAGGTTAATTTTGGGATACACTAAAGCAAATATTAACATTTGTCTCAAAATGAATCATCCTCTGAAGCCCCCGATGGGATTCAAACCCATACCTCTTTCCTCTGGAGAGGAAAGTATTCTATCTTAAAATACAAGGGCATGTAAGAGGAAAACTAGCAATTTCAAAGGGACATTTTCACAAATTAGACATGTATTGAAGTTTGTTATTAAATACTTTAAATTGATAAGTAAACATTTTAGCAAAATAACTCAATAAAAAAAAGAAAAAAAAGAAAGGAAATCTCCCTTAACTGGGCTCGATCCACTGACCCTTGGAGTAAAAGCTTAAACAAATGGGCCATCAGTGCTCCCATATAGTCAGTGGTTTATTTGATACTTTATTAATATATAAGCAATCCTTGTAATGTCACAAAATCTAACTATACCATAAGAACTCCCCAAATTATTTTTGTCATTATAAACTCTATGCTATATTGATAAATGCAAACATTGAATCTAAAAAGCTGCAATAAAAAAAGAATACAATTGAATAAAAATATAAAAGTAACCCTCAAATGGGCTCGAACCATTGACCCCATGGAGTAAAAGTCTACCGTTTGGATCAATCGGTCATCCATGCTCATACGATGAGTGATGTGTTTCATACTTTATCAAGTTTATGTAAGCAATCCTCGTATCTCACAAAATATAACAAAAACAGTCGATTTAATTTTTAAATTTACTCGATGTCAATATTATAAGTACTCCTATCAGTATGTCAGTAATGGCATCTTTAAATTTTAACAAGTTTTTTAGTACGTTGTGGGAATTCACAGATCTACATTAAATTAGTACTTAAAGAATGTAATCTTGAAAAAGACGAGCTAAAACACACATTTCAATTTTTCCTCTTTACGAGGGGGCCTCCATCTTGTTTTCTAAAGTAGTTCCAAATCCAATATGACGGCCGCCTACGTACATCAGAGAGACGGTGTGGTGTAGCCCACTGTCCGATGCGTTCAGATTGGGTTTTTTCAGGCAATCGGGACTCCTCGGACAATTCCGCCATAACGGCGATCGTCTCTCGGGTGTATTTGGTGGAAGGATATGTCTAACGCCTCTATGCGGAAGATATTACACCGAAAATATAGTTCGGGTTACACACCAATAAATTTGCACTAAATCAACCGATAATACAGATATATAAGGACCAATATCTTTAAGGAGTAATATAATAGAATATTCATTAATGTTATTGTTTAAAATTAGATATTATTGCATGCAAAATATTCAAATTTTAATAAAATGTTAAGAAAGCCAAATAGTTGTTTATTGAAGTGAAAACAACAACATTATTCAAACTTAAAAGAATCAGTATTTCTTAAATTATATTCATTGCAACATTGCTGATGTTCGGCTGCAGGCGACAAACTTTGAGATTTAATCAATATGTTTATGTTCTATACCATAAACAATCGTACAACACTGTACAGTGGTACAGAGAAAACTCTTCGGTGTAATATATGAAATAGTAAACTCCACGTTGGTCCCAATGGCATTATAGTGACCAGCCAGGCAGTCACAAACTGTATATGAACCATAGCCATAAGGCCCTCAGTGGGGCTATTATCAGTATTGAGACACCTGAAAGGTTTCATGGAATGGAATGAGTGGGGCTTGATTGAATTTGAAAAACGATTCTTTCTGTACATTTGATGATGGCAACCATACAGTACTTCTGGCAGATATTGTTTATATTTTATCCTAGGCATTTTAAGTTCAGATGTTGTTATCCCGACCAGGCAACTAGCTTTACAAAGCCTTAAACAATCCAGTGCCATTACAATTAGGGACAGTGTAACAATGTTCAGTTTGGTAATATTATTTGCCCTTGGAAATGAACTCAATTCAGAATGGCCTCTCAAAATAAGACATACTGTATTGGAAATGTTAAAACTGAGCAGTGGTGTTGCTAAAATTTATATTATTTATCCTTTAAGAAACTTTAAGATACATATCACAGGCATGCCCATGGTTTTGGGTCTTTACTCTTTAGATGGGAAACAAAAGCACTAAATATGGTCGACAGTGCAGGCAACAATTGTAAAAAGATATTTTCCATCCCTGACTGCCATTACTGACATGAAGTAATTTAACTGTAATATGTCTGGAAACAGTGTCAGTCACACTTTTCTAAATATTGATTTATTCATGCATATGTATATATATGTCATACAAGTACAGATCATAAAATACAGTCAATTTACAACATTTAGCAATTGGAAAACAATTATCACAAGTTTTGGATCACAATGCATTGATATATCACATTTTGAATATCACAGTCAAAGTTAATCATTTAAATTCAGTTACAAGTAAATAGTCAGTGTATTTGGCAGAGATCTGAAATAACAAGTAGTTACAAGATGTTGAAATCAAGACATGATATATATACCACAGGATGTCCCATGAAAGGTTTGCAACTTATTTCTAATGGGGCCCTATAGATGGGTGGAAAATGTACAAAAATGGTGGCATTAATATGCATAAAAATATTGTTAATTTAAACTTGAGACTATAGTCTTGAGATCAAATAGTAATTAGCATATATTATTAGAGAGCATTAGTTACACAATGTTTACTACTATCTTGTCATCACATTTAAATGTACGTACAAATACTTTATTGATGACTTATTTGAACAACAGTAATATATATACCGGTTATATATATATATAACATATTAGGGCTCAAAAAATGCTAGCTAAGCCCCTGAAGAATCTTTTTCTTCAGTTCACCTTTTTAATAATATTATTAACAATAGATGTAGCAGGAAGATCAGTTTCGAATATTGAACCAAGGTGTTCAACAGATGATTGAGAAACAATAGTGTGATCGTTACATATTACATTAAAATAATGAAGTTTAGATAATTTCCTTTTGGAACCAATAACACTAAACATTCAGTTTTTCACAGGCGTACAGATAGTTTGTTATCCACTAACCATTTAATACAATTTTCAAGTTCTTTACAAAAAACACTACTGATGATACTAGGATCTTTTTGAAAATAAAGGATGACACTTTCATCAGCATAAAGAATAAGTTTACATAAATACAATAATCAAAAATCACTATTAATATCCTATATCAGTGTTAAGGCATTATGAAATGGAAATGGGTGTGACAAGTAACAAGAACCCTACACATTTACATCACAAAACATCTGATATCTACAATTACTGGATATAATATAAATGTTGAAAGTTAATATAAAGAGGGCAATACAAAAGAATGTACAAAAGTAGTAATAAAGACAAAACAACCAATTTACAATGTTAAGATTTATGCAGTTGTTGGCAATAAGAGAACAATTACCATTCTTTACTTTGAATTTTGCAAGTGTAAATACATGCATGTAAATCAGAACACAAGAATTTGTTTCCCGGTCACTTTGAGCTATATAAGTGCCCAATGTTTACACTCAGTGAATTTGTAAAACCAACTTATATGTGCTAACTGTCTGTCCGAAAACCTAAACATTTCCTATAACCTTTGCAATATTGAAGATAGCAACTTGATATTTGGCATACATGTGTATCTTATGGAGCTGCACATTTTGAGTACTGAAAGGTCAAGGTCATCCTTAAAGGTCAAATATACGGCTTCAAAGCGGCGCAATAGGGGGCATTATGTTTCTGACAAACACATCTCTTGTTTTTACATGAAAAACCACAGACATTGTTGGAATTTGCCACGTATTAGGCATTGTGTATACATTTTTTGACTCAATTTTCCACAGAATGAAACAACTTTTTTAAAAGGCACCAACAAATGTTCCTCCATCCCCTTTGCACGCTAAACAAAGAATCAGTTTTTAGCTCCACTGGCCAAATTTGTTCAAATTTTGCCCCTGGGTCAAATTTGACCCTGCCCCGGGGGTCACAAAATTGAAAATTGCTTATTTAAGGCCTATTTTGTGAAAACTTTCAAAATCTCCTCGTTGATAACCATTGGGCCTAGGGCTATCAAATTTGGTATGTAGAGACATCTAATAGTCCTCTACCAAATTTGTTCAAATTATGCCCCTGGGGTCAAATTTGACCCTGCCCCGGGGGTCACAAAATTGAAAATTGCTTCTTTAAGGCCTATTTTGTGAAAACTTTCAAAATCTCGTTGATAACCATTGGGCCTAGGGCTATCAAATTTGGTATGAAAAGACATCTAAAAGTCCTCTACCAAATTTGTTCAAATTATGCCCCTGACTTTTTTTTTTTATACTTAACCATTGGGCCTAGGGCTACCAAATTTGGTATATAGTGGCAGCTAATAATGCCTCTGGGGTGAACTTTGAACCTGCCCCAGGGGTCACAAAATTAAATAAACGCTTATGAAGCGCCTATCTGTGAAATCTTTAAAAATCTTGTCGAAACCATTCGGACTACAGCTTCCAAATTTGGTATGCAGCAACATCTTATAGTCCTCTACAAAGGTTGTTCAAATATGACCTTTGGGTCAACTTTGACCCTGACCTGCGGGTCACAAAATTGAACATTATATACGCTTATATCTTGCTTATTTTGTGAAAACTGTTAACATATTCTTATCCTTAACTCTAGGACCAAGGGCTACCACATTTTGTAAGTAGTGAGGTATAGTTGTCCTCTACAAAGTTTGCTCAAATTATGCCCCTGGGGTTAAATTTTACCCAGCCCAGTGGGTCACAAAATTGTTCATTTGCTTAAATAGGGCCTATATTTAAGTATTTGCACATGCTGAGAATATTTGTTTCGGCCTTTTCTTAGCAGTGGAGCGATAAAGGGCCACCGTGGCCCTCTTGTTTATAAGAATATGTCAAAATGGGCAAAAGTCAGGGACAATACTGTCTAAATGCCCTTTTAACAACTCTGGTGACATGCGGCTGTAGTATATTTTCTCTGTAAATTTACAGCGAAACACAATGTCATCATCATAAATGTATTGCTTACATGTATATAAATATGTTACGAGGTCTTACCCGGTATTTATACAAATTAACCTGGATATTTATGAAAAACACCATCCCCTTGTAAAGTGTAAAGAGAGAAGGCATTTGTTCACCAGTAACATTATGTTCAGTACCGGTAAATTGCAAGCAACGAACATGAACAATTCAGTTCCCAATTCATAGAGTTTTTAAAAAGTTCAACTTTGCTTAAGTAATAATGCATCAATGTTGATTCTAAAGAAAAAGAGTAATCATTTATGCCTTAACTGTTCTGCTGTCCAGAAGCAAGGACGGCATACACAAGCTTTACAACATTTATAGTTTTAGTTACTTAACAATCTAAAATGAATGTCCATTCTAAGTTTGCTGTCGTATTTTTCCTTAAATCATACATGTTTCTTGCATAATTGAATGTTCATTTCCATGGATCACAATGTATATAGAAACAAACATTATTTTGAATTATCTTTCACAGTTATATATTTTATATTAGGTTAATTTTGGGATACACTAAAGCAAATATTAACATTTGTCTCAAAATGGATCATCCTCTGAAGCCCCCGATGGGATTCAAACCCATACCTCTTTCCTCTGGAGAGGAAAGTATTCTATCTTAAAATACAAGGGCATGTAAGAGGAAAACTAGCAATTTCAAAGGGACTTTTTCACAGATTAGACATGTATTGAAGTTTGTTATTAAATACTTTAAATTGATAAGTCACAAAATCTAACTATAACATAAGAACTCCCCAAATTATTTTTTTCATTATAGACTCTATGCTATATTGATAATAGCTAAAGAAACTTCAGTGTACAGTTTACATAGTATTGACAGACCTGTATAAAGTCGCGCCAGTCAAAAATCATAAAAAGCGACATTTAAAGTTATGGTAGCCAGAACTATATTGATAAATGCAAACATTGGATCTAAAAAGCTGCAATAAAAAAACAATAATAAAATTGAATAAAAATATAAAAGTAACCCTCAAATGGGCTTGAACCATTGACCCCATGGAGTAAAAGTCTACCGTTTAGACCACTCGGCCATCCATACTCATACAATGAGTGATGTGTTTCATACTTTATCAAGTTTATGTAAGCAATCCTCGTATCTCACAAAAATTCAAAATATAACGATAACAGTCGATTTAATTTTAAATTTACTCGATCATCGATGTCAATACTATAAGTACTCGTTTCAGTATGTCAGTAATGGCATCTTTAAATTTTAACAAGTTTTTAAGTACGTTGTGGGAATTCACAGATCTACATTAAATTATTACTTAAATAATGTTATCTAGAAAAAGACGAGCTAAAAGACACATTTTAATTTTTCCTCTTTACGAGGAGGCCGCCATCTTGTTTTCTAAAGTAGTTCCAAATCCAATATGCCGGCCGCCTACGTACATCAGAGAGACGGTGTGGTGTAGCCCACTGTCCGATGCGTTCAGATTGTTTTTCAGGCTCTTTCGGCCCCAATTTCAGGCTCTTTCGGCCCAGGTACCAGGCTTTTTCGGCCCCATCTTTTATTTGAATTAATCGTTGCAAATATGTTGGTCAAAACTCTTTAAACTATGGAATATTGTTTATGACAGTAATATATTATCTTTATTGAGGATTAATGCATTTAAAAAAAGATTCTCTTTGTCTTTTGCTTCAGGTATATCGTCGTCGAAGTGAGAAGAATAGATACAAGAATATGAGACGGCTTTGAAAATAAAACAAACTATAAAATAATTTATATTACATTTATTTGGATAATTTTAAAGTTATAACAATAAGGAATACATACGTCTTATCAACACAATACATTAATTTAACCTAATTACATACTACATAATTTACTGCACACAAGTTGTTTATTTTATTAATAATGCAATTAAATCATCATAATAATCATCATATAAATATTAATCATCATCATTCATCATAAGAGTCACAATCATCAGCATAATAAAAATGATCATCAAAATTATCATCATAATAATAATCAGCATAAGAAACATCAGCATTTAAATCATCATCATTATAATTATCAGCATAAATACACCATAGTCTGCAGCAGCATAATAATCTTCAGCATCAAAAGAATCACTCTAATAATAATCACCATCATCATTATAATTGCATAATTTATTTGTAACTTAATAATAACACGCTGACACGTCGGACAAGCCGAAATCGCGCGAAATGTCGAACCGTGGAAGCAAAGCAGGATCCTCGGATGCCTGAGCATACAACGAATAAACAACTTAAATGTATTAATATCAAAAATAATGCACTGTTTTATATTGCTTTACTTACGATTTACGATTAACACAAATAAAAAATCATTTAGCACAGCATGATAAAGAGCTAGTCCGTTTAATAGCTGATACCAAAATCATGATGAATAATACCAATGAAAACTATCTTTGAACTTGTTTATGCTTGTGAAACTGTAAAAACCTGAATATACTTCTTATTTATAACAATAATATCGGAGAAGTAACTAGTACCTCAAGCATAGTCGACTGCGCGACATTTTCTAAGTTTAGGCTGATGTTTAGGCTGATGTCAGGCGTTGTAGGGCGGTTGCGGCAGTTATTGCAGATGAAGGTAAGAACAATATCCCCCCTCTTTGCACTAAAATATTCTGTCGCGGATATGCCTACAAAGTGTTTGCAAAATTCGTCATAAATTTACAATATAACCTAATTGATTAATAACTAACTTGACGATGTTCACACATCGCTAATGCATTAAACAGATGTTTTCTTTAATTACTCCTGTCTAGCACACTCGCACCTATGCCCGGTTTTATTATCTTTATCAGGTTGTTAAATACATGTGTGGTGTGTATTCGGGTTAACAGGTAACAACAAATGAAGATTTAAGTTGATAAATCAGTTAACTTTGAACTGACAATAAAATAAATTTAAAAAAATGCAAATTATAACCATGACAATAAAATAAATTTAAAATTTTGCAAATTAGACCCATGTTCAGTCTTACTTAGGAAAATAATGTATTTGTCGATAATCTTAGCTAGTCAGTTGGCATTGACACTTACCTGTATTGCATCATCATCTTAATGTTTTATATAATCAAAATTATGGAAAATATAAATATGGATGAGACTATAATAATAAAATCCATATCATAATTCATTAATTAATGCGACCCCGTCTTTCATTATCGAGGGAAGCCATTGAATAGCACTCGCACCTATGCCCGGTTTTGTGACCTTTATCAGGTTGTAAAATACATGTGTCTAACCAGATTAACAAATTGTAATAAGGCAATTAGATTAATTCACGTTTGCATTAAATGTCTCAGTTCTCATTTGAAAGCATTTTTACAATGTTTCGCGAACAATTTGAACTTTTATTGTTAGTATTTGAATAAACATTTACATGTATTGCAGGTGCGATGCTGCCATTTGTCGCAAACGTCACATGTGATGCCATGCTGCAGCGAGCGAACGGCATTCTTACACACTAAACACATGTCCTCCTCCATCACAAATTCACAAACACTAACACTTACAAATTTATTAACACAAGTAACATCCAATATCATACCAAATTTCACAGCACAATTATAGAACTAGTAACCAAAGTATAACATAGACAGCAAAATGACTTATGATACCAATTAACACAATAATAGCACTTTTATACGTTTTTGCAATAATTTCGTTAAGAATTGCTAAATAACCGACAAAAAAATATACATAAATGGTGACGTCACTACGTTATTGTCACATGCACGCCTTACTAATGATTTACATGCACTCCTTAAACAGTTTAACAAAAATAATGAATGATTAATCCAAAGAAAACAACAAACAAGCAGCTTCATATAAAAAGTTAATTACATAAGATTACATAAGCAAACAAGATGTGTTTGTGAAACACAATGTCCCCCTATATGATGTTTGACCTTGTAGGATGACCTTGACCTTGACCCTTCACCACTCGAAATTTGCAGCTCCTTGAGATACACACGCATTTCAAATATAAAATTGCTAGCTTCAATATTGCAGAAGTGACATTACATGCGCAATTTTGACTTATATATTTGACCTTGAAGGATGACCTTCACCTTTCACCACTCAAAATGTGCAGCTCCATGAGATACAGATGCATGCCAAATATCAAGTTGCTATCTTCAATATCGCAAAAGTATTCATAAAATGAGCGATTTTTCCCACATATATTTGACCTCTGACCTTGAAGGTTGACCTTGACCTTTCACCACTCAAAATGTGCAGCTTCATGAGATACACGTGCATGCCAAATATCAAGTTGCTATCTTCAATATAGCAAAAGTTATTGCAAAATGTTAAAGTTGGCGCAAACAGACAGACAGACCAACCAACCAACAGACAGGGCAAAAACAATATGTCATAAAAAATCATTTTGATAATAAATCAAGATTATACTTCAACCAAACCATTATAAATTTATTGTGGGGTGGGGGGGGGGTAATGTAAGCACTAAAACTAAAATGGGGGAAATGTCTGGGGAGGGAACATCTTAGGGGGGCGTCCGGAATTCCTGCTAAGGGCGACAGTGTTGTTAATGTGTCTTTAGAAGAAATAACTGAAGGAAAGTACTCATTGGTGTATGCCCATCCAGAAGCATTTCTGAGCATATCAATTGAAACAGCATTTGAAAGAGATATAACTGTTTCATGCATTGCTTTTGATGAAGCCCACAAGTCATGGTCCTTTAATGGTAGCTTTCCTATTAGGGAATTTTATACTTATTTTTTACTCTACAATTTAGCTCTTGTCATAAAATGAGAAGTTTTATTATCCAACAGATTTTGTGTTTGAACCTCACAAATTTTATAATACCAAAGTCCCATCATATAATCATCATCACAATCAGCAGCAGCATTATCAGAGCTCCAGAAATTCTTAAATTACTACCAGATTTTCAAAAAGAATTCTTAACTTTTGTGTTTAAGTTTGGACCCGTCGTGTCGCGTTTTTGTTTAGCTTTTCCGACTGTGTCGGCAACTGAACATACAACATCGTATAATATCTTTTCTATAATGTCTTTCTTAACATTTAACTTTGGCTGACTTTGCGAACAATATTTTAAAAGAGGGTTTTTGGACGTTTTGCAGTTTTTTAGGACGCTCTCTTGGCGCCGCCATTGTTTTTTGACAGATAGACTGTATACGCCATTTTTATTGGAAAAAATGCGCTTCGTTAAACAAACCCGATAACCATTCTATATAAGCACCGCAAAGATCTTTAAAATGCGAAAAGAACTCAATAAAAATCTATACGAACCGATGTAAAAATAATATTCGTAACTTGATTTTGTAATTCTTAATGGTACGACAAGATTTTAAAACAAGAGCACCGCCTTGCGGGTGCAGACCGCTCATCTATTTTCTTTTTAAAGGTGAAGGGACTCATTTTCAATAACAAAGGAGGGAGGGGTGGAGTGAAGAGGGGTGTATAGTGTGGGGGTGTGGACATTTATTACATTATCTTCCAAAAATGCGAAAAAAATGCAAAATGCAAAAAAAAAATCGAGGGGGGGGGGTGGGGATTCTTGGGTGCGATGGTTGGACGGTATTTCAAACATAAAATAATATAAATAAATATTTGTGTTTTTTAACTGTTTCACAAAAAAAATTTGGGGTGGGGTGGGGGGGGGGGTATAGTGTGAGGGTGTGGTTGTAATTTATGAGATGATCTTAAAAAAAAAATTAGGGGGGGATTCGGGTGGGGGAGAGGGGGTGGGGGGGATTCTTGGGTGCGATGGTTGGACGGTATTTCAAACATAAAATAATAAAAATAAATATTTGTGTTTTTTAACCATTTCAAAAAAAAATTGTGGGGGGGGGGCGGGCAGGGGGAGGGGTATAGTGTGAGGGTGTGGTGGTCATTTGAGAGATGATCTTAAAAAAAAAAATTGGGGGGGGAGGGCACGGGGGATGGTTTGGGTGGAGTCTATTGTGGTATGTCAGGTAAGAGTAGTTTTGTCAAAGTATCAATCAAATCTAATCATAACTAAAGAAGTCATGGCAATTTTAGCAAAATTTAATAATTTGACCTTAAGAGTCAAGGTCATTCAAAGGTCAAGGTAAAATTCAACTTGCCAGGTACAGTAACCTCATGATAGCATGAAAGTATTTGAAGTTTGAAAGCAATCGCCTTGATACTTAAGAAGTAAAAGTGGATCGAAACACAAAATTTAACCATAAATTCAAAGTTACTAAGTCAGAAAAGGGCCATAATTCCGTAAAAATGACAACCAGAGTTATGCAACTTGTCCTTTTACTGTACCCTTATAATAGTTTGCGAGTGTTCCAAGTATGAAAGCAATATCTATGATACTTTAGGGGTAAAGTGGACCAAAACACAAAACTTAACAAAATTTTCAATTTTCTGAGTATAAAGGGCCCATAATTCCGTCCAAATGCCAGTCAGAGTTACATAACTTAGCCTGCACAGTCCCCTTATGATAGTTAATAAGTGTTGCAAGTATGAAAGCAATAGCTTTGATACTGTAGGAATAAAGTGGACCTAAACACAAAACTTAACCAAATTTTCAATTTTCTAAGTATAAAAAGGGCACATAATTCTGTCAAAATGCCAGTCAGAGTTACATTACTTTGCCTGCACAGTCCCCTTATGATAGTTAGTAAGTGTTGCAAGTATGAAAGCAATAGCTTTGATACTTAAGGAATAAAATGGACCTAAACACAAAACTTAACCAAAATTTTCAATTTTCTAAGTATAAAAAGGGCACATAATTCTGTCAAAATGCATGCCAGAGTTATCAAACTTTGCCTGCCCAGTCCCCTCATGATAGTAAGTAAGTGTACCAAGTTTGAATGCAATAGCATTGATACTTTCTGAGAAAAGTGGACCTAAACGCAAAACTTAACCAAAATTTTCAATTTTCTAAGTATAAAAAGGGCACATAATTCTGTCAAAATGCACGCCAGAGTTATCTAACTTTGCCTGCCCAGTCCCCTCATGATGGTACAGTGCTCCAGCCAGCTTTTCAAAATAGAGGGGAGCTTCCCCAAAAAGGGCACATTTCACGCGTAATTTTGGAAAATAGGGCATTTGGTTATAAATATACTTAAGTATATACTTTGGTTATACTATATACTTATTAGTTGTAAATACTAGTGCATTGGATGACTGTTCCTCATTTTGTGTAATGAAATTACAATAAATATATTACTATCTACATTGGCGCTAAGGAAAACAACTTAGTAGCCAATTTCCTCACCGACTTGGGCTAGCATCCGCCTGCACGCATTAGAGATATGTAGATATCATATTTTTTTCCGGTGTGTGGGTGGGGGGGGGGCAATTTTGATGTGTTTTTTTTATCACCTATCATCATTGAACTGCATGTTAATCTTTCAGGTTCCAGTTTCAGCATCAGTGGCCTTTTAGAAGGAAATGAATGAAGAAAACATGAAATAAATTCAGAGGTTTCACTGGGTCAAAAAAACGTTGTGACTAAGTAAGTAAGTGTACCAAGTTTGAATGCAATAGCATTGATACTTTCTGAGAAAAGTGGACCTAAACGCAAAACTTAACCGGACGCCGACGCCGACGCAGACGCCAAGGTGATGACAATAGCTCATAATTTTTTTTTCAAAAAATAGATGAGCTAATAAATACGTAACGGACTTGAAAATAATTCGTAATTACGAAACTACGACCCTTATCTGGAGCTCTGATTATGATATTCATCATCATCATCGTTAGCAGCAGCATCATTGTGTTGTATTATCAGAATTCAATACAAATACAAACACAACCATTACAACTCTTACTACTACGACTACTAATTAATTAATTATCTACTACTACAACAAGAACAACAACTACGACTACTACTACTGATCTTACTTCTACTACTACTAGTCTACTACTACTACTACTACTACTACTACTACTACTACTATTACTACTAATACTACTACTAATACTACTACTACTACTACTACCACCACCACCACCACCACAACCACCACCACTACTACTACTTTAACTACTACTTGGTACACCAGAACTTGTTGTCCATGGAGACGATAATGAGAACTTCCAGAGTATTGATCGAACCCACGCCCAGCGGACATCATTCTCTACACCATAGCGACCATGAATTAATATTTGACGCCATGTACAACATAATTCACCTTATTACAAAAAACATGGAATTCACAAAATGACTGAAATGCTTTAAAATAAATGCAAATTTGAAATTTGAAACAAAACAACCTAAGCAATACATAATAAGAAACACTACATTATTGAAACACTGATACCATGAACATTTTAGGGTGTACCACCTTATGTACATGTACCAGACCTTTTATGTACTACCGGTACTTTGAAACTTTATGTACCACCTACATAAAATATAGGTGTTATTGTCCATTCATTCATAGCAGTCCTAATGAATTAAGGTCATTCTCTAAACATGATTAAAGTCTAAAGAAGGAAATAATTTGATTTTTTTACAGTTTGAACATTAAGGTCATTCTCTCTTCTCTTCAAAGTATCACATTTCAATTATACAATATAACACAAACATTTTAGACTTTATAATCCTTAGTCAGGATAAGATAAGAGACAAATGAATTTTTATAATTTACTTCAATTTCAGGTAAGACTAATAAATCATTTATTAAGTACTACATGTACTTGGGCTAATAAATTAAACTAAGACACTCAGTGACACTGAGACAATCTGACAAAATATAAAATCTATGGCCAATATATAAGTCTAAATTCATAAATACTATCACACAAAATACATTTCATCAATAACACACATTCATATTAAATTAGTTATCTCTTTATATTATAAATATGGTACATAAAGTGTCAGATAGTGGTACATAAAGTGTCGGTACATAAACGGACTGGTACGTAATGTGTGACATTCAACATTTTAAAAATCAGTTAACAATATATGGACTTCATTGTTTTGCATATACGCAATCAAAGCATATTTATTAACAATAGGGCCATGATGGCCCTGTATCGCTCCACTGTTTTTTCTTTGCAAAAAAACGTGCAATGCGCATGGGTTGAAATGTACTCAAGCATGTAACTTTCTCTTTCTATCTAGGGTAGAAATCATTGTGGTAAAAGGAGAAATTGCTCATCAACCCACACATCCCAAAGACCAAAAGGCCTGAGAATATTATGATAATCTAAAGATTATTTCCTTATATTTATAAATGTATTTAATTAAGTAATACATTTGACTTCTAAGATCAATTCATAACTTATATTAAGAAAATTATAAAATGGTCAGAAATATATATGGATTGTTGAGCAATTTACAATCATATCCACAATTCATGAGTCACGATTCACAAATGGAACAATGAATCATTAGTTATTAAAAAGCAGCATATACGATAGTTAAAAACATTGCACTTCATTAATTTCAAAACCTCTTGGATACAAAGTTTGAGTTTACCGTGCAGTATCATATATTGACTTTTCTTGAAATAATTATGTTCATGGAAGTTGTGTTTTTAAAATCAATAATATATTATTAAACTGGTTTAAACACTACAAAAAAGACATGAAATTAACATGTCATACAAAATATTTCCATCCGGATATATGGTCACTTTCGACATATTTAAATAAAACCCGACTTTTTTCAGTTTGTAAGAAAAACATTCATAACACATGTTCTTACTTCAACGCCTTTGTAAGCAGTCACCATCTGACCTAAAATGGCACTAAATGACAGGGTTTTATCTCATGTTTTCAAGATGTTGATGTTGTTGTTGGTCACAGCCAAACTGCCGCAGTAATCTCTAGTGGTAAACGTCATATGTTCAGTTTTGTGAGCCCCGGGGCCAGGTCAAATTTGAGCCCAGGGGAATAATTTGAACAAATTTGGTAGAGGACTATTAGACATCACTACATACCAAATTTAGTAGCCCTTGGCTCTATAATTAAGAACAAGAAGATTTTTAAAGTTTGCACACAATAAGCCTTATTTAAGCATATGTTCATTTTTGTGACCCCTGGGGCAAGGTCAAATTTGTTCCCAGGGGCATAATTTGAACAAACTAAGTAGAGAACTATTATATGTCACTACCTACCGAATTTGGTAGAAATAGGCCCAATGGTTATGGACAAGAAGATTTTTATAGTTTGCACAAAATGGACCCAATATAAGCATATGTTCAATTTTGTGACCCCTGGGGAACGGTCAAATTTGATCCCAGGGGCTTAATTTGAACAAACTTGGTAGAGGACTATAAGATGTCGTTACGTACCAAATTTGGTAGCCCTATGCCATACGGAGATTTTTCGATTTTTTGACTCCCCATGGCAGGGTCAAATTTGACCCCAGGGGCATAATTTGAACAAACTTGGTAGAGGACTATCAGATGTCACTACATACCAAATTTGGTAGCCCTAGGCCCAATGGTTATGGACGTAAAGATTTTTAAAGTTTTCACAAAATAGGCCTTATATAAGCAAATTTGCAATTTTTTGACCCCCCGAGGCAGGGTCAAATTTGACCCCAGGGGCATAATTTGAACAAATTTGGTAGAGGACTATAAGATGTCACTACATAGCAAATTTGGTAGCCCTTTGACCAATGGTTATGGACAGTTAGATTTTTTAAGTTTTCACAAAATAGGCCTTATATAAGCAAATGTTCAAATTTTTGACCCCCCGGGGCAGGGTCAAATTTGACCCCAGGGGGCATAATTTGAACAAACTTGGTAGAGGACTATAAGAAGTCACTACATAGCAAATTTGGTAGCCCTAGGACCAATGGTTATGGACAAGAAGATTTTTAAAGTTTGCACAAAATAGGCCTTATATAAGCAAATTTTCAATTTTTTAACCCCCCGGGGCAGGGTCAAATTTGACCCCAGGGGCATAATTTGAACAAACTTGGTAGAGGACTATAAGATGTCACTACATACTAAATTTGGCAGCCCTACGCCCAATGGTTATGGACAAGATTTTTAAAGTTTGCACAAAATAGGCCTTATATAAGCAAATTTAAAATGTTTTGACCCCCCCAGGGGCAGGGTCAAATTTGACCCCAGGGGCTTAATTTGAACAAACTTGGTAGAGGACTATAAGATGTCACTACATAGCAAATTTGGTAGCCCTAGGCCCAATGGTTATGGACAAGAAGATTTTTAAAGTTTGCACAAAATAGGCCTTATATAAGCAAATTTTCCATTTTTTGACCCCCCGGGGCAGGGTCAAATTTGACCCCAGGGGCATAATTTGAACAAACTTGGTAGAGGACTATAAGATGTCACTACATACTAAATTTGGTAGCCCTACGCCCGATGGTTATGGACAAGAAGATTTTTAAAGTTTGCACAAAATAGGCCTTATATAAGCAAATTTTCAATTTTTTGACCCCCGGGGCAGGGTCAAATTTAACCCCAGGGGCATAATTTGAACAAACTTGGTAGAGGACTATAAGATGTCACTACATAGCAAATTTGGTAGCCCTAGGCCCAATGGTTATGGACAAGAAGATTTTTAAAGTTTGCACAAAATAGGCCTTATATAAGCAAATTTTTAATTTTTTGACCCCCCGGGGCAGGGTCAAATTTGACCCCAGGGGCATAATTTGAACAAACTTGGTAGAGGACTATAAGATGTCACTACATACTAAATTTTGTAGCCCTAGGCCCAATGGTTATGGACAACAAGATTTTTAAAGTTTGCACAAAATAGGCCTTATATAAGCAAATTTTCAATTTTTTGACTTCCTGGGACAGGCTCAAATGTGACCCCAGGGGCATAATTTGAACAAATTTGAAAGAGGTTCACCACATTAACATTCCTGAGAAATTTCATCAGAATTGGACCAGTACTAGTTAAGGAGAAGAAGATGTTGAAAGAAAAAGTTAAGGCACGCACGCACGGACGCACGCACGCACGCACACACGGCGGACACAGGACCATGACATAAGCCCCGCTGGCCTTTGGCCAGTGGAGCTAAAAATTAAAACACACTGTTCATGGCTGTATCTTTTTATTTATACATGCATAAACTATTCTTGTTATTAATACATTTTTAAAATTATATATAAACAAGAGGGCCATGATGGCCCTGAATCGCTCACCTGACTCATTAAGATCAGATGAAAACTATGACCTCTATTGTCTACACAATGTTTTTCTATGATTTGACCTAGTGACCTAGTTCCTGACTCTAGATGACCCAAATACAATCCCAATCCAGATTTCATCAAGATAAACATTCTGACCACAGTTCATAAATATTGGATGAAAACTGTGACCTCTATTGTCAACACAAGGTTTTTCTATTTATTTGACCTAGATTTTTACCCCAGATGACCCAAATACAATCCCACCCAGATTTCATCAAGAATTCTGACCAAATTTCATAAAGGTTGGATGAAAACTGTGATCTCTAATGTCTACACAAGGTTTTTCTATTATTTGACCTAGTGACCTAGTTTTTGACCCCAGATGACCCAAATAAAATCCCAACCCAGATTTCATCAAGATAAACATTCTGACCAAATTTCATAAAGATTGGATGAAAACTGTGACCTCTATTGTCTACAGAAGGTTGTTCTATTATTTGACCTAGTGACCTTGTTTTTGACCCCAGATGACCCAAATACAATCCCAAACCGGATTTCATCAAGATAAACATTTTGACCAAATTTCATCAAGATTGGATGCAAACTGTGACCTCTACTGTCTACACAAACAAATTGTTGACGGACGGACGCACGGACACACGCAGGCACGCACAACGGACGCCGGACATCACACGATCACATAAGCTCACTGTGTCACTTCATGACAGGTGACCTAAAAATATGTGTCGGAGATAAACATGAACAGTTGTGGTTAAAGTCCCATAGAAACAAGGGCTGTTTGTAAAACATGCATGCCCCCCTATATGGGCTATAAGTTGTAGTAGCAGCCATTGTGTGAATACGTTTTTTGTCACTGTGAATGGTGGTGGTGGTGGTGGTGGTGGTGGTGGTGGTAGTAGTAGTAGTAGTAGTAGTAGTAGTAGTAGTAGTAGTAGTAGTAGTAGTAGTAGTAATAGTAGTTGTAGTAGTAGTAGTAGTAGTAGTAGTAGTAGTAGTAGTAGTAGTAGTAGTAGTAGAAGTAGTAGTAGAAGTAGTAGTAGTAGTAGTAGTAGTAGTAGTAGTGGTAGTAGTAGTAGTAGTAGTAGTAGTAGTGGTTAAAAGTAGTAGTAGTAGTGGCAGTAGTAGTAGAAGTAGTAATAGTAGACGTGGTGGTGGTGGTGGTGGTGGTGGTGGTGGTGGTGGTAGTAGTACTAGTAGTAGTACTAGTAGTACTAGTAGTAGTAGTAGTAGTAGTAGTAGTAGTAGTGGTAGTTGTAGTAGAAGTAGTAGTAGTAGTAGAAGTAGTAGTAGTAGTAGTAGTAGTAGTAGTAGTAGTAGTAGTAGTAGTAGTAGTAGCAGTAGCAGTAGCAGTAGCAGCATTACAAGACCAATACTTAAGAATGATCAAATGGGAAAAGGTAACATAGCACCAGCAGTAAATATGGGGCTCATTTACAGGTCAGATTTGGAATCTCTGCTGTAAAATGAGATTTTGAATGAATTAAAGGGAGGCAAATCTGTAATAAAAAGAACATGCATAAACCGTAGTTGTTTCCCTTGTTTGAACCATGCTAAATCCTTACAAGTTTGGAAAGAATTGGATGAAAAATTTGGACTTTATTGCATAAACACCATTTTCTCAATTCAAGGGGAGGTAATTCTGTACTTCATGGACCAATAATGCTCATTTTTTGTAGGGTTTGTGTCCTCATTGATATAAAGACACTGTGCAAATTTGGAAAGGATCGAACAAAAAATGTGGAAGATTTTTGAAAGTTTTCACAAAATAGGCAAAAATGAATAAACATGCAAAGTTCAACGAGCTCCTGCGGCCATGTTTTTTGACGAATCAAATTTCTTTGAACAACTTTTTCAGGGGAGCCCTCAAAGGTCATCCCTGTGAAATTTTTTGAAAATCTGATGAGCGGTTGCTGACAAGAAGATTTTTTAAGGTTTTTACCATATATGGTCATGGCGGCCATCTTGGTTATGTGATCAAATTTTTTTTAACAATTCTTTTGTTCCATGACCTAGGGATGCTCCACATGAAATTTAGTTGAAATTGGCTCAATGGTTTAGTAGAAGAAGATGTTTACAAATTTGTATACGGACGGACGGACGCCGGACGCTGAGTGATCACAATAGCTCACCTCGAGCTATCGCTCAGGTGAGCTAAAAAGAGCACCACATTATGGGTGCCAAGCTAGGCTGCGGTGCAGTTTTGAATAAATGAAATTTATTAAAAGAATTTTTTAGAAGTTAGTGACCTTGACCTTTGACCGAGTGACCCTAAAATGGTTGTGGTGTGTAGAAATCATCACAGTGCATATACATGTGAGGTTTCAATGTTATAGGTGGAAGCACTTTGATTTTAGAGCTGATGTAAAGGTTTTAGCACGACGCGGACATCTGACGACGAGCTATGACGATACCTAGGGTTTTCCCCGAAAACAGCCGAGCTAAAATTGAGCGCCATTAGTTCAAATTTTTGACGCTCTTAAATATTAAGCTACTTTTTATATGGGTAATATTTGGAGCAAAGAATTTAGCCCATATAAAAAGTATCTCTAAATTCTTTGCGCGTCTTATAAATAAGACTAGAGCGCCATATAAATTAAATGGAAAACATACAACATTATGTCAAGAAAAATAAAGCTGTAAAAATCTCACCTGCTTGTCTTTGATGTTGCAATTAGCACATTCAGCATTTTCAGTATCTACTAAATAAATATATGAAAGTGCCAAATGTCCAAGATACCATGACATCATCATCAAAATGTAAGATCCTTTGGGTTTATGGACGTTTCGTGCCACTACCAGTTCGTGCCACTGATATTTGTGTTGAAAAGGGGTAGACGTTTCGTCCCACTGATAATATATAGGCGGATAGGTGTGAATAATGCCGTGTAGGTGTGAATGATATTGGGGTGTGTATAAATGTAGAAAATTACAACAATGTTGACAATTATAATTATAAATAACAAAAAAGTAAAATGATTTATCGTTAGTATACAAATATTTGTAAATAGTTTATTATATGCAATAAATAAAAAAACATAGTGTTGTTATTTTTTATGAATCATGTGTATGTGCTTGTAATAATAAAATAAAATTATTTATTGTTAGTATAAAAACATTTGTGCATATTTCATTATGTTTAATTGAATATAAAACATGAAATGCTGTTATTTTCTATGCTTCAATTGTATGTATTATATACATAAATATTAATATATTACATGAATGAACAATAATACAATTTAAAATGAAGTTGGTCTTTTTCTTTTAGGAAAAGCTTTTGCTTTACTATCGACTCACAAACTTTCAATTAGCGGTATGTGTCTTTACATAATTAGCAAACAATTAATTACCGACTCGGGCCTTTAATTTACCGGCACAGGCCTTTAATGGCAAATTAGTAACCAATTAGTAAACAACTCACCGCTTTAATTATTATAGAAACTGTGTAATTCACTGAAAGAGTAAATAAAGTCAGTTGAACACACAGTATATAATATGTGTGTTGTTCGTTGAATTCCCTATAGATGTAACGTCAGAGGTACCGGAGATAGTGGAGATCCCTATGGATGTTACGCCAGAAGTACCAGAGGCTACAAATGACATTTCTGTATTGTCAGACCTATCGATGGACTCAGATGAAGTAGAAGATAGGACCTTCAACGTAACCAATTGGGAGATCAATCAACCAAACGTCCCGCTCGACGTTTCATTAAGGGAACGTCCTCTGGATACGGTCATACCAGAGGACGGACCCGTAACGTATGAAGTTGTGACTGGTGGAACCAAAACCAGTTTGCCTCACATATGTGTGTGATGAAGGTAGCCTTGTTTGTCTTGTTGTGTACCAGGGTATCACAGAGGTTTCTGTCCCTACGGTATGCTACTAAAGGTGGTTTACGGAAAACCTTGCGCATCCTGTCCGATCTATATAGCACGTTTAGATGTTTGTGTACAATGCTGTGTACGTTGGGAAGAAGACTGGAAAACGTGACTACAAGAGGAACTCTGTCGTTTTGCGTTTGTTTTTTTTATTTTTCCAGTAAATCTGTGCGTGACAGTGCATCTACCTTCTGTAACTGGCCTTCTACGAATTTCCCGCTGTACCCGCGTCTTCTTAATTGTAATTTAAGGTCATTTCTATGTTTGTTGTAATCATCTTCCTGTTCGCATATTCTTCGTATCCGCAATCCAAGTCCATATGTTAAAGATCTTTTACTGCTAGGGGGTGGCATGAGTCTTTACGTATGTAGAGCTGTTTGTCCGTGGGCTTTACATATAGATCTGTGTAGATATGACCATTTCGCATCCGTACGGTTGTATCCAGAAAAACGATACTATGCGGACTATACCGAAGGTCTACTTCAATGTTTTCGTGTATGGAATTGGCATGTGCGGTAAAAGCCTCAAGTTCAGGCGCGGTACCTATCCATATTCCAAAACCATCATCTATAAACCTCTTATAAAATGCCGGTACTTTATCAGCTGTCATGAGTTTTTCGTCCCACTTCCGCATATAGCTACACGCAAAGTTTTTTCCCAGTTTTGAGCCGATCGCCAATCCATCTGTCTGTACGTAGTTGTTTTCATTTAGACTGAAATTGTTGTTTTCCAAAACTGTCGTGATTACGTCAATCATATCATCAGTTGAAGTGACTAGTGGGTTGGAGCGCGCGTTCAATGCTTCCATGCAAGCTTCTAACCCTTCTCTTTTGGGTATGGATGGATACAGTTTCCTGACGTCAAAACAAAATAGTAGACAATTGTCTTCCGGCATATATTTATGTTATGTATTGTTAATGTATTATATGAAGCATTTATATTGACTCTTAAACAATCTTGAAATAAAACAATGTTTTACCATTGAACAGATGTTACAATCAAAGGTGCGAAAGTTTCCTGTCATGATTCACACCTATACGGTATTATTCACACCTATCCCCCTATATATTATCAGTGGGACGAAAAGTCCAATGCCCTCCTACACAAATATCAGTGGCACGAACTGGTAGTGGCACGAAACGTCTTGGAGCACCCGATCCTTTGAACTCCAGTTATTTTATTCCTGATTAATCCTCTCACACATGAGGCATACATGTAAGATTCCTTGTAATGTTCACAGCGTTTATT
Source organism: Dreissena polymorpha (assembly GCF_020536995.1). Lineage (NCBI taxonomy): Eukaryota > Metazoa > Mollusca > Bivalvia > Myida > Dreissenidae > Dreissena > Dreissena polymorpha. Next base: position 11,312,358 of record NC_068366.1, on the reverse strand, counting down.
TTAAATCGTTTACGTTCTCAAATTTCAGCAGGTATTTAATTATACGGGCAAAAGCCCGCGAAGCGGGCGTTGACCGTTCATACATATGGGAATTTAGACATAAAATTACATAGGAATACCACATATGGATACGTCTCAAAAAAATTTGCCACGCGACATATATTTTCGCGATGCTATTTATGGTTTATGGACGTTTCGTGCCACTACCAGTTCGTGCCACTGATATTTGTGTTGAAAAGGGATAGACGTTTCGTCCCACTGATAATACATGTATATAGGCGGATAGGTGTGAATAATGCTGTATAGGTGTGAATGATATTGGGGTGTATATAAATGTAGAAAATTACAACAATTTTGACAATTATAATTATAAATAACAAATAAAATGATTTATCGTTAGTATACTAATATTTGTAAATAGTGTAATATATGCGATAAACATAAAGCATAAAGTGTTTTATTTTTTATGAATCATGTGTATGTGCTTGTAATAATAAAATTTGCATAGTTCATTATGTTTAATAAATATAAAACATGAAATGCTGTTATTTTCTATGCTTCAATTGTATGTATTATATACATAAATAATAATATATAACATGAATGAACAATAATACAATTTAAAATAAAGTTGGTCTTTTTCTTTTAAGAAAAGCTTATGCTTTACTATCGACTCACAAACTTTCAATTAGCTGTATGTGTCTTTACGTAATTAGCAAACAATTAATTACCGAATCGGGCCTTTAATTTACCGACACGGGCCTTTAATGGCCAATTAGTAACCTATAAGTAAACAACTCACCGCTTTAATTATGATACAAACTGTGTAATTCACTGAAAGAGTAAATAAAGTAAGTTGAACACACAGTATATAATACCGCCAGAAGGTACGAACGAACAACGACGTTGAAGTTGTTTTTTTTACATATATAGAATAATAAAGCAATATATTATTTTCGATTGATAGTTATAATTGAAATATTATCTTATAAAATATAATATATCTGCCATTTTTTTTAATGTATGTATGCATTCACTTCTGATGTTTTAATATATTTATGTAATGTATTGTTAATGTATTATATGAAGCATTTGAATTGACTCTTAAACAATCTTGAAATAAAACTGTTGTTTTCCCATTGAACAGATGTTACAATCAAAGGTGCGAAAGTTTGATTTCACACCTATACGGTATTATTCACACCTATCTGCCTATATATTATCAGTGGGACGAAACGTCCAATGCCCTCCTACACTAATATCAGTGGCACGAACTGGTAGTGGCACGAAACGTCCAGCACCCCTATTTATGACCTTGAACAAATCAAAAACACTTTGACATATGCTAAATCACATGTAAATACATACCTCAGGAAAAGTTATATCAATGACATCATAATTGTGTAGCGAATCGCACTAAATATTCTCGCATTATTTGTTTTTCTTCGCAACCGTTCCAGAATTTAGTCATTACTAAATCATCTCCCCTGAATGCTCTTCTTCAGTGGGTATAAGCCGAAGACTGGTTCACTACATACAGTGACAGTCTTTACCAAACACAATTTAGGTGAACATAACCCGTCTTTAATATATTGCCGAATCTCAGATTTCTGACGAATTTATTTGCTTTGATCTTTTCGATATCTTATTGTTATTATTATCCTGACAAATTACAAACGCTTGTTAAAAAATTATTTGTTTTAAACATTATAGTTGGCATCTCTATTCTTCCAGTATTCTCGCGGTATTTTAATAACGACACCCTACTGTTTATTTGTCAGAATATGTGATGCATTTTCCATTCGCTCTCAGAAAGCATTCTATACATAGACGGTGACGTCACTTCGTTATTGTCAGTAAGACCGGTGTGTACACAATGTCTCAGAAAGAAGTTTTACGTGTGATCATGAGCAATATTCTGGCAAGTTGTCGTTGTTATCCACCAGAAACACATTTATTCACAAAATTTAAAGATATTCCGATCTAACTTTTTAGTCTTTTAGCTTTAATTTTTAACGTATTTACACCTCGTCTACTCGCACTTTACCGATATCCCCGAAAGGTTACATATCACTATAATAAGTTTAGGCCTAAAACCACAAAATCCGATACCGTTGGATTTTCGTACAACAATCTTACGTAAAAAATCTCCCAGATTCGAAATCAACAAAAAACAAGACATTTATAAATTGTCTGCATTATTGATCAAATTTTAAGATATTTGTTGGTTTTCCGTTTTTAGAAGGTGTTCTGTGAAGACAAGAGCTGGGCATCATACAACTTACAAGCCATTCTATCCAGCAAAACTGACAGTTTTGGTTTACAGAAATCAACAAAGGAGGGATTCCTGAACTATTAAATTTCCAAGCTATACACACAGTTATTATCTGTGGTGATCTTTATTGGTTCTGTTTGTTTACTTGGATGGAACATGTGTGAACTTATATAGAACTTTGAAAAGTCTATATATGTCTATCTATAAACAAAAATCAGCTATTGTATAATAAGATCAGATGTGCAAACAATGTCAAAGGGTTGTTAAATTAACAATTTGAAGGCAATTATGCTGAAAAAATATGAGAGTTCCCATGCAAATTTTGTCTGTATATCAACAAGTGTCTGCCGATAATTGTCAAACTAGTAATACAAAACTTACCACAAGTATGTAAAAGCACTAAGTACCTGTGATCTTTTTTAGTAAGATAGTGTAATTCTAAACAGTAGCAAATAGCTTGTTTAGTAAATGCATAATGCAATTAATATGATTTCCGTTCTATTGTGTAATTAATAGGTTGTTACTTGTTAATCCATGATATATGTTTTATGGCTAGTACAAAACCAGCAATGTTAATTTAGTAAAAGGTAATACAATAACACCACTTTGTAATTTCATATAGTTAATATTCTTGAAATGTAGGTTGATGACAGTGTTTTAGTTTTACTTATTTTGTAACTATTATTTTATGTGCAAATAAATGATGTGAAGTGTTTTGTATCTCCACACAATACCACATACCTTTTTATATATGTACTGTGTTATGTGTTATTTAAATGTTTAAATAAAAAAATATGGATGATATAACATGATGCATTCTAATATTTGCATTCAAATTGTAACTATAGAGCTAAGTGTATGCAGTTTAGACTGTGATTTTAGAATTGCTACAAAATGGCTAGTTTTTTTAGTGGCGACAAAATTTAAACTATTCAACAATAGTTTGGGAAAGAAAATTAGAAACCTGCAAGATACCTGTATTTATTAAATATTTTAATTGCGAATCAAGTATGTTGTTATGCTGTTACACATAATTATACATTGATAATAAATAAGAAGACAATTAGTGGTGTTAACATCACATGATTTTGATTATGTTAAATCAGTGTACTGTATGCTAAATGCAACTGCTTTAGCAAGCTGTCAAGTTGAATTGAGACATTCGATGAAACAAACTGTTTCCTGGGTAGGACCAGTACTTAGTGTCTATATGACATACCATGACGTCGAAAGAGTACAAGACCTGCTAAGTAGAACGAGAAATGTTTGACGTACAATTTCCACCGACCCTTGAGTGTTAGCCAATCAGAAGACACCTTACGTCTGTTGCTTTAAGAGATTTTTGACATTGAACATTATTATTATTATTATTTATACCGAATTATGCGACTATCGACCGCTTACTCATAGATATTGTGCGTATTTATTAAACATTATTATTATTATAATTTATACCAAATTATGCGACTATCGACCGCTAACTCATAGATATTGTGCGTATTTATTGACCTGGCGTGGCGGAATTAACCTCTGACTTATGCTAGTTATGGTAATCACAAAATACGACCAACGGGGAGTTTTTAATACATTATTTATCCCATTAATGCTTGGTAACTGGTTACCGTTGGGAATTTCCTACACAGTAATGCGCTGGACGGTCGTGATACTCCGCCCCGCATGATCATTTCATACACACAATATGCTTAATAATTTTAATTTTAAAAAGGTAACAATTGAATCTTCTTCAAATTTGTATATAATCTATTTTAATGCATTAAATACTTGAAACTTCTGTGTTGTTTTTTTGCCATTCTGATAATTTAATTCATTTTGTCCTCAACTAAAAAAGAGATTTTAAACATTTATTATGAATAAATCTGAAGGAAAAGCGGCTCAAGAGACTAGTGTTTTGATTGGCTGTTCAGAAAATGTGTACGTAGAAGTACAAACATGTATGTCGAAGTACAAATTGTACTTTGACGTACAAATATATACTTCGAAGTGTATTTTAAATTCATGTCGACGTACAATTATTGTACTTCGACGTACATTTCTCTTTTTAACGTGTAGGTCTTCTTGACTTTCAACCCAAATGGTACGCCATAGTATGTCTTTAGGGTTATCTAAAGAATGCCCCCACTTAAAGGATCAATACAGAGACCTCCCAGTGACTAAGCCAGTTAGCAGACACCCCATCCACTATACCACAGACACCGAACCAGCTATAAATTCCTGTGGCTAGAAAACAAAAAAAAAATAAGATGCTAGATCTTTAAGCTTGGAACATGTAACTCGTTTTAAGATTGATTTTTTTGGATGCATTACTCAATTATTGCAACAATTATCATATTTTGAACACAATCATGTCCATATATTTATTAAAAATACATGGTTATCAAAAAAACTTTAAAAGCTTTTGCCCGTAAATTAGGTAGCACCTATAATCATATTATATATTTATTTATGATTTTGATTTATTTACTATTTCGAAGATACAGTCTTGCAACGTGTTTAGTTAGTCTAAGTTACGTGTTTAGTGATTCTTACAAACAATAGACTGACATGAAAAGTGGCTTCTTTTGAAGCACAAACTGCATCCATGTATATATTACAGCTGGCCCGGTTTGATGGGGCCTGTTTTGATAATAATTAATTACCATTTTTCACTTCCGTGTTTATTATGTTTACCAACGCCATGATGGAAAAAGTCAGTTTCCCACAATGCTTAGAATAGAACGCATTCACACAGGTATTACCGACCGGTGTGAGTGACACAATTCATGAACGTTTTATCGAACGTTTAACTTGAACTTATTGAATTTTCCGCGCATGCGCACTGACTGTTTATCCATGCACTAATATCTACCATTCTATACTATTTATATCCGTTATTGTCAATACATTGTGTACACTAATGTGTGTACACTAATGTACACAAGGTCTTACTGACAAGTCCTAAACGTCATAGAAAATTTTGGTTCCCGTACTCTATGATTATTTCAGTTATAAAATTTGAAAGCTGATAACCACACAAACCGTATATAAGCGCTGATAACCACACAAACCCTAATAAAGCGTTAATTTTTTGTCGCGCTACTCGCGGCTTTATATGTGGGCAGTCCTAAACCGTCGCGCGAAATTAATTAACTTCAAACGGGAGAAAAGATAATTGTGACAAGGAAACAGCTTAATGTGCAGAGTTAAGAGGAAAAAAACGGATTTCAATTACTCTTTTGGTAAGCGATAAACGTTTTTTTAATTAATAACTCAGTTCTTCTGTTACGTCTAGCGTAACATCAGATTCCAACTTTCAGAACTGTTCCAGGGCTTAGCCGATCTTTACCATAAGTAAGTGCACATACTAAGGCACTAAGGTTACGGCGGTAACTGACAGCGGCTTTATTTGAACCAGAGGAATGCTTGAAAAATACTACAGAACTACTTACCAAAAATATTTTATTATGTCATACTGAATGACAGACAACTCTTTAATTAAATCGATACTTGCGGAACAATACGCGCACTAAGATTCTTTAAAAAGTATTGAGAACTGTAGATCACTGCACTGTAAATAATGACTTCATATTGCCCGATTGGTCGTTGTCGGCTCAGGTACTACTTAAATATACTATCAAGCGTAAAACAATGTAGTAGTTATGGTACGGAAAATGCGCTTAAAAGCATCCGGCCATACTCCTTGGAACTTTTTTATATATTTTCGTACCCCGGGTACTTTGAAGTATATGCATCGAATAGTGTCTGCCAGTGGTAACCATCTAGCGATGTATTCAGAAACATGCCATATATATCTGCTGTTTTACTTCTTATTTTTGGTTTGAGTGTTTACTAATATTTTCAATAGGTATATTTTGAATAAGATATATGTGACTTTCGGATGGACACGTAAGATTTTTAATTGCCGCATTTTAATTTGTATCTTGCAATATTTTATTGTGAAAGTATTGTGCCAATTTCGTGCGTATTGATATGTAAAAAGTTCTTTTCCGGTGTAAAAAAGTAAGCAAACCGAATGAAATCACGTTCTGTATCTCAGATCGCTGTTGTCGCGGTATTAATTATTCGTTTCAATTCAAATTGACGGTTTAAAGTTCTTTTTATTTGATTGTTATATTTAAAATGTATACGATTGAACTTTACCGGTACGTAAAAAAACAATGGAAAAGCGTATAATTTTATCGTCGCTAAGCGCGCGATGCGCGCTTTTAGGCGCCTTCGACGCCTTATACAGATATAGTCGCGCGAAAAATGATAAAATCGACTTTAAAATGCAAAAACAACCATTTTTTGAAATCCCCGTGAAAAAGTAGGGTAAAAACTTCGTTTTATAATATAAAACGAAGTTATGAACTGAAAACGATATCGAAACCAACCTGCTTGCTATCACATCCGTTTATTAATGAAATTCCATTTTGATGACGCTGTACCATGTGACCTATCACGTGACTAAATAGTTTCATTTGGTTGGTTAACGTCTAATGATATGCAGAACGACCCTATGAAACGTAAACAAAGTAGTATTTTAGTAGTAATGTCTTTTGTGTACGACGATTTGAGTAGCATTTGCAGGAACTCAGACGGTTTAATATTTTGGTTAAGGAATTTAAATTTATCGGGCGATTTTGGTAGACTTTGCTGTAAGTGTGCATCAGGAAAAGGAAGTCTAGTTCAAGATAAAAGTTACAGTAAAGACCAGCGTGTGTGGAGGTGTTCGAACAGGGCCTGTAACAAAAACACATCAATCAGAGAGGGTAGTTGGTTATGTGGCACACACCTAACCCTAGCTCAGGCAATAAAGCTTACCTACTAATGGGTTTACCAACTGCCCAGTGACTTTATAGCTCGCGAACTAGACATAACAGAGCATAGCCTGGTGGATTGGGAAAATTTCGCTCGAGAAGTTTGTCTTTGCGTGCTTGAAACAGACAGCGAGCAGATAGGTGGTCCGGGTTGTGTGGTAGAAATTGACGAGTCAAAGTTTGGAAAAAGAAAATACCACAGAGGTACAAGAGTAGATGGTGTGTGGGTATTCGGCGGCATTGAAAGCGACTCAAAACGGTGCTTTTTGAAATAGTGGAAGACAGGTCCGCGCAAAAATTAATTCCACTTATCAAAAAATACATAAAACCAGAAATTCAGATAATAAGTGACTGTTGGAAAGCCTACAGCTCATTGGAAAAAGAGGGTTATACGCATTTAACAGTTAACCATTCCAAAGAGTTCAAAAACCAGAAACCGGTGCCTGTACAAACCTTGTTGAAAGCACCTGGCACTCTGTAAAAAAAGCTTGCCAAAATCAGGCACGCAAAAGCAGCTATTCGACAGCTATTTGGTTGAATATGTAATCCGAAAAAAGTACCTGCAGGTTCCGGACAAATTTCACGCGTTCCTACGTTTAATAACACGCGTGTATAACTCATTAACTGTCAAAGTTGGCAGCCGCTCAAGCCGGTGTCAAGCGCAAATTATCAAAACGCAGACACCAGTCTCGATCTTTTTGATGACTAGGTAAGTAAAAGCCTTTTTATCCTTTATAGTTCCTTAGTATCGGGGGCTACCGCCCCAAACCCCCGCTTTGTCGATCAACTCGATAAAACGACATTGCGGTCGATTTTTGTTTATCCTATTCTTAGCAACGAAACGCGCACCTGCTAAATGTGTTTCGGGCATGCGCATTAGTGGTAAACAACTGCGTACCGGTAAAGTTCAATCTAGCCGTCATACGTTTATGAACTGTGATAATTGCTTTGTGATTTTAAAACCGTATCTACTGCATTATTTTATGAGAATCCTACATTTATTAAGTTGTAGAAGTTTATTTAATGAATTCTTAGCTTATATTAATGTGTGTTTAACTTTTGTTGAAATATTGATTGATATTCTTCACTAATTCAGTTACCTTCAAACTGGAACATCAGTTTCTGAAAAACTTTTAAAAGCAAATTGCGTTCAGGTTAAGTTTAATATTCTTTTATTTTCAAAATTGCTAGAAATACTGTGCATTAAATTCCACTTTCTTCCAAAGGGTATCCCTTATGTTGCAAAGCAAGTAGATCTAGCACCGGAACCCAAATATTTGCCTCAACCAGTTCTCCCGTCTACCCCAACTCACCCACCATTCTCCCCTTCTGTCAATCAACCTGTCATCTTTTCAAGTACCCACATTCCTAAAATCCCTTCTTTTTCAGGGGAAGATCCTTTTCTGAGAAAGGAAGGAAATCTTATAATATGAGTGGCGCCATGAAATAAGATGTTAACAGGGGTGTGATTTTTCCTCATTTCTGCCGATTTCCTTTCTTTCAATGCCAAACTAATTTTACAAATAGTTTTCAACTTTTCTGAATCTACATAGAAATGAAGAAATTAGTTGAACCCTGTAGTAGAGCATTTTCCTCCTCTGAGTTGGTTCGTAAATCACACCCCTGTGTTTGCTTCATGATAATGCATACTCGCCATCAGAAGTTCTACAATCAATAAGGAATTCTTAGCGTGGAACAGCATGCACGCTTGTATCAATTGGAGATTCGGCTTCTGTTGAAGGTATTTTTGATAACTGGATGTAAACTTTTCCGAACCTGCCATGAAGGCATTACAATGAAGGATTTTTTTTTATTCAACTCAAAAGACATGAAACTGTTACTTCTTATGATTGCAGATTAGAATCTATTCTTGAGGAGGTCTGCGAGGGTGGACATGTGCCATGTTCTGCCAAGAATGACCTTATGTACAAACGGCAATTTTCTGGGCTCCTGTCGGAGGTCCTTCCAGGCAGCACGAGGCTCAAGCTCGATTCTGGCAACAATGCAACTATTAAGAGACAAAAGACAAGTAGAAAAAGAAGTAAACTTTCGGAATCTCTAAAATCTTGTATCATTCAAATTTTTCTACAGACTCCAAACACGCAAAAACAAATTGCAGAGCATGAACAACGTCTAACCTCTCAAATTCTTGTTCAAGAAACTGACAGAGATATTGAAACGGATTGACTCTCAGCATCCTTCACAACCACAGATGCAGCAACAATGTTTGCCGTCTCAACAGATCATCCATTTTCCTTTAATTTCTCATGAGCATGGAACAGATATCAAGGCAGAGTATTTTGCAGATCATTTGATTTGTGACTCAAATCAAACTGACATTTTATTTCATTCTGTTCCTTGTATTGCTTTTATAATTCTATGGTGTCCACTGTTTCTCATTCATTATGCCCCTTTTCTAAGAAGAGGGGGTGTATTAATTTGCTGGATGTCAGTCGGTCTGTCTGTCGGTAGACCAGTTCGTTTCAGATCAATAAAATCGTCGAGGGATTGACCGATTCTCTTGATACTTTACATGTGAATTGGCCTTGGACAGTAGATGACCCCTATTGAAATTGGGGTCACTAGGTCGCGGTCACTGCCACAATAAGTGGGATAAATCGTTTCCGAATAATAACACATAAACGAATTGACTGATTGGCTGGATACTTCACATGTGCAATGGCGTTTGACAGTAGATGAAACCTATTGAAATTGAGGTCACTTGGTCAAAGGTCAAGGTCACTCTCACAAGTGTGAAAATAGTTTCCGATAAATAACTCGTCAACAAATTGACCCATCGGCTTGATACTTCACATGTGCATTGGCCTTATACAGTAGATGACCCATATTGAAATTGGGATCAAGTGGTAAAAGAACAAAGTCACTGTCACAATAAGTGTGAAAATTGTTTTTGATCAATTACTCGTCAATTAATTTACTGATTTGCTTGATGCGTCACATGTGCATTGACCTTGGACAGTAGATGACCCCTATTGAAATTGAAGTTACTAGTTCAAAGCCCTGTTTGGTTGGCATATGTCTCCAACCGCAGAACTCTTGTTTTATCAGTCTCTATCTAAAAGACCAGCCCTTTGTGACCTATCAACGTAAGGTATTGATTCGAATGTTGCTGTGACAAACGGTTATCATTTAGAAATTCTTGTTTTTTTTTTAAACTGTCATCTCTATTCCTGTGCTGAAATTTACATTGACACTGCCTGTTTTAGTTGTACCAGATACACAGGCTAGCCCATCTTGCGCTGTTTTCATGGGAAATAACCTCATTCGGCGACGTTAGTCTGTTATATCTTCGTTGTTTTTGCCTGATGCGTGGAAGATTGCTTTCAAAACACTTGTATGTAGTCTACCATCGTTTTCTCTACAAACGAACACAGTATTTAGGTAAATCCTTATGAACCTCTTTCAGCGGAATTGTGAGAGGGCTGAGTCACAATATGCAGAAAGTTGACACAGAAAATGTACGAGCAGGTGCGTCAACATGTTAAGAAGATAGTACAGTGCTGTTATATGTATGAATAATTCCCTTTACTCATCAAACTGTCTTTAAGTCAGCAAAATACATTTCTTTACGAGTTTTTTTCTTGATTTTGTATTCTAGACCCCGGAAAGATGCCTACATGCTTCCTCGTTTCGATGACACAGTTAGTCTACTGTGTGCTACACGTATTTTTCAAAGCTAGACCTTCAATCTGGGTGTTGGCAAGTCGAGATGGCAGAGGAGGTTAAGGCAAATACTGCATAATCACTGGGTGACCAGGGTTCTATAAATGAGAGCGTATTCCATTGGTCTTGTAAAGTCAGGTGCAACATTTCAACGTTTTATAGAAAAGTGTTTGAGCGATCTGCTCCTACATAAATGTTTTGCTTTTATAGATGACATCTTGGTATTTAAGATTGTTTTTAAACTCATTTGGAGCGACTGACTGCTGTATTCCAGAGACTAGAAACGATTGGTCTCAAATTAAAAGGTTCAACGTGTGAGTTTTTCAAAATCTTGAACACATCATACAGAACAAGGTATTGCCACAGACCCTGAGAAGACTTCTTCAATTTCTACTTGGCCCATTCCGGAAAATGTTACTCATTTGCGGTCATTTCTGAGTACTGCAGGTTTTTACTGGCGTTTCATCAAAGATAATTCTTAAATTGCCAAACCTTTAAACTTTCTCCTTGAAGGCCATGGTCCATCCAAAACTTACCAAGTCCAGCTTTGCTGTTAAATTTGTATATGTGTACATACATTATTTGTACAATGTCAAGAATTGTGAACTCTTTTTGTGCATTAATAGAAAAGATAAGCCATGCTTGTTACCATGGTTATATTAACATCTTCTATACAGATACAGAATATAGAGTATTTATATTCTGAAATCATTACATAGTTATTTCTGCCTGTGCAACAATTCTATTGTGCAAGCCTTGATCCAACCTGTTTGAGGATGACTTTCTATTTAATTTGGGAAATATCTTTCAGAAAAGTTGTTTGCAACTCCAAATAAATCCATATTTTGTTTACAATGTCTCATTTATTGTAAATATTGTACAATTATTGTACCCATTCTTTAATGAAATTGGTGAACATTTTTTTGTTCATTTAATACATTTAAAACAGCAATTATAACTATTTGCATTTGTCTATTTTATTAAAATAATATTAAATATGGGAATTCATTCTTTAAATTATAAACCATATGAGTATTGTTTCAAAATTGTGTTTTTATGAATTTTATACAATGTTTTTCTCTTCATTTGTTTCATTTTTATGAATTAAGGTCATGGAACATGGGAGACAACTCCTATAAAGATAAAATTTAGCTTAACATTAGTTACTCTCCTTCTTTTCATAATAATACATTTTACTTGTGTGTATCATTTATGTCTTAATTGTTATTCGAGGTTCAAGGTTTCTTTTGTTTAAAGTCCTATTGATCTTTAAGTTCGTACCATAAACGCAATTGTTGTAATGGCTGTAATTACAAAATATTTCCTCTTCTGGGAGTTAGTTATTTTAAGTTTAAGGTAGCGCACCCGGAAATGGCACCTATCCAAATATAATCTAATATTTTCTTAATCAGCATCATTTCACTGAACTTCATGCAAATTTTTAGGTAGGCTGTCCATGCTTTAAATAAAAAATATACTGATTTTTTTCAAAACCACCCCCACACTCGGCTTTTGTCCAGTTTATGTGCACCCCTGGGGTGTATGAAAGTTCCATAATTCATCCAGATGTCCAAATATAGGCATGCAGTTGGTGTGTACAGATGCAGAAAAGGTGTTTAAGGTTTAAACAAGATGAAAAAAGTTTTCTTTTACAGCCATTTATTTTTAATAACTTGTTATCTATGGAAGAGCGCTATGAAATGTAAGTGGTTTCAGGCCACGTAGACATTGGGTTTGTTAAAAACAAAGTGTCATAAAATTCAAAATAGTATCATTTAAGTAATATTTTTAACTTAGTTTTTTTATAGATAGACTATATACAGCAAAAATACCAAGAAATAGACAGATTAACCGTTTACTTTTTGAAATAAAAATAAAAATGCAACATGCATGGTTCGTATTTTCAGCAGTAAATCACCCAAGTAAGCCATAACGTTGTTTTAACTTTAATAATTGAAGAATGTGCATAAAAATTGCAAGATATCTAACAATAAACATAGCTTATATGCCATATTAAATCAAATGACGTTAGAAAAGAAATAAAACGCGTCGCAAAAAAAGTATACGTCGTCGGCAGGATTCGAACCTGCGCGGGAATATCCCAAAAGATTTCTAGTCTATCGCCTTAACCACTAGGCTACGGCACCTAATATTAGGCTCTTCAACCTTCGAAGAAATCGCGGGAAATCATTGAGGTGCGCTACTTTAAGTCAATTCTACTCAGCCCCAGCACAAGATTATGTCTTTAAAGTCTAATTCACCGCCTGGTCAACTCGACATGTCTTAAACCAACCCATCATCTTCTCGAATATGCTTCTGGCAAAGGTTTTCCGTTGAATTTATCTCGTCCTTTAATTTCAAAATAAAACGAAATACGTTAGCGCATGCGTTTTATTTGTATTCACATAATTCATGTTCGATCGTGATACATCGATTAGCTCCGTAATTCTCCGTTAGATATAATGCGTCTGCTGATCCAGAGTTTTCATGTGACGTCACTTCCAGTAGGAAGTGAAACGGCAGAAGTCAAATTGGCTTCAAGTTAAACGACCACAAAACGAGGGAAGCATTTTAAAGTCTGTGTTATTGTTAGCGAATCAAAGGGAGCACTTGGACCCCGTCCTAGTTGGCGAAAAAAGTAATGAAAAGCTTGAAATTGATTAATTGCATAATAAAGTGAATAAATATGCAAATAATATTGTGGAAACTGTATTCTTTCTTTGATTCGAATTTCGCACATTGCATTGCCGTAATGTTGTAAACAGCATGCAAATCATTTTGAACTTTGACCCAGCTTTGCGTGTCCTTGTTACAGCAGACATTGGTACAACACAAGCGATATACATTATATTACAATAGAGTTATATTAACACATTAGTTACAGTTTCTCATAGTTCCATCAATATTTTACCGATCTCTAACATATTTGGCGTGTAGGTACCTTGCATGGACCTCTACTTTTTGAGGTTTGAGGTCACTGGGGTCAATGTCAATGTCACCGAGGCTAATAATAGATTTTCTCAATGTCAAACAAGGGGAGCGCATCCATCGTTTTCAACGATACTTGTTTCCAACGCACCTTGTCACCTGTATTTTTCCGTAGTCTTTCAAGAAAGTGAATTGTGTGTGGTGTTAGGCTACGTTGTAAACAAATTTAAAATAATGTAGTTCCTTGTATATAACAACTTAACGTTATATTGATGTTATAAAACTTTCAGATTTGCAATTCAATATGAATAAAAGTGTAATTAATAACGCACGACTCTTTGTCACAGAACGATATTCTGATTTTTAAAAATAATTATTTGATCAGCGGTTATTTTTGGAACGCGGTGTTGTACACTGACCTTGGTTACACTACAGTCATTATCAAAGTACGACACTCATGAAAACTAATTTTGTTTAAACAAAAATGTTTACTGAATAAGAAGTGGGATAAATAACTTAAATAACTAATAAAGTGTTGATTAGAGATCAGGTGTATTATCCTGGCAGAAAAAACGAAAAATCACTCACCAAGGCTCGTGCTTTATGTTTTCTAAGCCTCGCATGATAAATCTGATCTATAATCAACACTAACCTATTATTCTCTATCTAATACTTTACCTTTTTTTCAATCATTTTTCAAAATCAATACAACCTGTGTTTATCCATTTATATAAGCACAGTGTTTCTTGTCGCACATTGCTACTGTCAAAGCCAGACCGTTTATGCTAAGAGTCTTTGTTTCTTTTTTTCAATTATTATATATGCTATGCCCGCTAAAAATGCCTTTTTATGGGAAAACGCGATTGGGCGGACGGCGGGATATATTTGTTCAGAGGATACCTTTTTCCAACATGGATGGATTTTCACAAAACTTGCCTTAGTAAGTGATCAGCAAGCTGAGGCGGAATATCGAACGCATGAACCAGGTGGTAGCCTTGTACCTAGCTTTTACTTCTGGCACAAACTTACATAATAAAGAGGGCAATGGTTTAAGTACCTTAAATTGTGCATCATCTAGTGTTATTTACTTAATAACATGTAAAAAAAATGTCTAAAACAGTATGTTGGTCAAACTAATCAAAAATGTAGTCAAAGAATTAATAGCCATACATTTGACATTAAACATTTACTGTTTTACTAACGTCTCAGAACATTTTAATTCTGCTGGACATAGCATTGGTGATTTTTCTTTTGTTCCTATTGAAAAAATACAAAATAACTGGAAACGCCTTTTAAAAGAAAGTTCTTGAATGCATTTCCTAGGAACTATAGCTCCCCTAGGTATAAATTATAAAGTTCTTTTCTAATTTTCTAATTTTTGAGGTAGTTTTTACTGGTTCACGTACATATTCGCATTCAAATGATACCATGAGAAATTCAAAACAACAGTGTTTTAAACGATTGTGCACAGGTGAAATAAATTTATTATATGCATGCCTTATTCGGGTTATTGCATTTTATTTATCAAACTTGGAAATGTTTTTAATCTGTTCCAGAAAAAAAGAACAGTCTTAAATTTTCTCCAACCGTTTGTTGAAGAACTTTTTGTATTCATATTTGATTCTGTTTGTTTTGAGTAAATCCTCACTTTTTATGACACGATTTCGTTGAAATATCAAAACTTATTCCAACCGTATACCAGACGGGCTGGTATTTGTGTTTGATACCTTTAGTTTTGAAAGGCGCATGTTTGCTCAGAGCCAAGTTCAAAACCTTATTAAATATTGAAGGTGTTTCGTTTGAATTAAATTTTTAAATACAATATATACTTGAATTTTAAAGTTCATTTTAAAACACTTTTCGATCGAAATGTTAAAATGATCTAGTATATGCTAATTCTTTAAGCACCTCATCTTTTTTCTTTTCGTTCGAAATAGAAACAAAGGAACAAAAGTATATGTTCACTAACTGTTAGATCTGTTCACTTATAAGCAGTTGTTATATATATCAACTAGTGTCAACTTTTAGCTCGTTATCGCACCAGCGGCCAGCTTTTTTATCCAACTTCTTCAGAAAGTTTATCTTGCAATTTTCTATATTGAGTTCGAATATGCGTCATGTGTCTCATAACTTAGGAACCATGTCAAATTATATATAAAAAAAACATTGTTATCAATCTTAAGACCCCATTTATGGGTCAATTTTGACGGAACTTGGTCAGAATGTTCATTTTGACAATATATAGAGCGAGTTCGATATTGGGTCTCGTTCGTCCAGATACTAGGTCACCATGTAAAATCGTCGAAAAATCTTGTTACTGTAACCACCACATACATGACTCAATTTTGATAAAACTTGGTTAGAATGTTTATCCTGACCATTTCTCGGTTTAACTTGAATCTGGGCCACGTGCATCCCAAAACTATGGTACCAGGTTGAATGGTATAAAAACATTGTAACTACTCTATATGCCACGTTTATGACTCAGTCTTGATATAACATTTTTTTATAATGGAAATCCTTTAATATATAAGCCGAGTTTGATAATGGGTCACGTGCGTTCTTAAACTGTGTGAAAAACCGTGTTACCTTATAACGATAGATGCTTAATTTATTACTCAATCTTGATTAAACGTGGTCAGAATGTTTATCTTTAAAATATAAAGGCTGAGTTAGAACCTGGGTAACGTACTTCCTCACACTAGGTAAAAAAATAAAAATCTTAGGATAACCTTGCTATCCCTTTAGAGGCCACATTTATAACAGAATCTTGACGAAACTTTGTCACAATATTTATCCTGACCCTGTGTTTGCCGAGTTTGAATGCGGGTTACATGCATACATGCCAGAAGGTCAAATCTTTGGACAACCTGGTTATAACTTTACAGGCCACATGTATGACTCAATCGAAATGAAACTTAGTCTGAATGTTTATCTTTACCTCTAATTCGAGCTTTAATCTGGGTCAAGTGCGTCCGAAAACTAGGTTAAACGGTTACATTTTTGAAAACATTGTTCCTACTACAGACGTCACATTTATGTCTCTATTTTTATGAAGCTTGGTCAGAATGTCATTACAATAAATAGGATTATTTCGAGTCTGGGTCACATTAGTATTAGTTATTAATCTAGGTACCAAGTGAAGTTTTGACAAAAGGTTTTGCTGTACTCAGGTTGGCGTTTTGGCCAAAATGGCTTGTTATTACTTCTAATACTAACAGTAATTTGCGTATCATTGTTATATTTAGCCCGTCAAGTATCGTTTCTATTAGTATTATTATTGTTATTATTATTTTTATCATTTATTTTTTAATATTATTGTTGTTGCTCTTCTTCTTTTTCGTCTTCTTCTTTTTTATGGACGAATTAAGTAATGTATAATTATTGGTAATTAAGTCAAGCTCGGCGTTGGTCAAAATTCACTGAACGTCTGTTGGACGTTTTTTGTTGTGAGTCTTTTTCTTCTGCCGGACAACGCATGATATGTATGAAAGGTGAAGGCTTGGCATATTCAAATAATGATTACTATGCATATATTATAAGACCCAAACTCGACTTTTTTGTATTTCAGTCAAAAGCTTGATTCACATTGTTTTGTCCATAATGGCTGGAGAAGTGGCCAGTTTATGTGAAAATCGAATTATAAACCAACCACGAGAAAATGGAGTGCGAAGTATGTTCATTGTCTTTTCACTTGTCACTACCGATGCAATCCATTCAAACACATGTGCACATATAATATTAGTATCCAAACCAATGTTGGTATAATAGAATAACCGGTTACTGTCTGATCTTTTTGTAATATATCAGGCAAGGCTTAGAATAATATAACGGCGGTGCTTGCCGAGCCGCTATTTTAGTCGTGCCGAGCCTGATATATTACAAAAAGATCAGGTAAGAACATGTTTTTCTGTTGATCATACCTCTACTTCCCCGATTTTAAAGAAATAATGAAAAAATCGCTAAAAAAAACTGCAGTTTTAGCAGGAAAGAATATGACTTTTGTCGTTTGACGTGTTAATAATGACGTCATGAGCACGCGCGCTTAATATTTGTAAAAAATAAATAAAATATATTACATCTTTGTATCAAATTGTTTTTGTTGTTGATTCTGATTCTATTTTACTAAAGATGAAAAGTTTATAGTTGATTCCGAGTAATATGACCATCCTCCACACATGACTGATATAATAACTTAATGCGGTGGTATGATAAAATATATTCTTGTGATTGCTAGTGCCGATGATCGATTTGACTTATGAGCGGCAGAAAAGGACTTACGAAAGGGAAAAACGCCTGCAAGTGGAGAGAATTCTGATGCTACATTCACTCAGTGGCAATCATCGTTGCACATTTGCCATTCAGATCATAGAACAGGGTATATTGTTTTGATTAAACGACTGTACATTTTTTTCAATTTTGTTTGAAAAAGGTAAAATCGTCATACCAAGTTTTGTCGCAATGTCACGCAACATGTATTGGTGACAAAAAGTGATGATGCTTTTTTATAATGCATATTGTATGGTAGTCATAGTTTTATTAGATTGTTTGGTTGTGTATATTTTTCAGATTCATATATTCATTTCATAATCATTTGATACATCGGGTATAGATTAACAGTTTAAGAAACCTCTCAAACAAGAAAAAACAGAGACAAGTAATATGTTGTTATTATTGAGTTTGTTTAGTGGATCATAAACATGAACACCTTCGAAAAAGGATTGAAACATTATTTACAAATGCATTTAATAATTCCTCAAACGTGACGCTTCGATTAATGTCTTTATTTATTTAGTGGGCAACCTTCACGAGCAGTCCATGGTTTCTGAATTCGAAAGCCATGCCTCTCCTCTTCCTAAACCAGACGACCTGTATCAATTTCGACTAGAACTTGAAACAGAACTCTATCATTTGAACACAGGTATGGTTTACTAGCTATGGTTTGAATTTATATTCGCATGATTTATAAAAATTGAATTTGTATTTTAAAGCGTTCGTCCATTTAAGTTTTTTTATAGTAAAACAATAAAATTTAAACTTACATTTCATATTTTCTTTCAATGGTATATGTTTCCATCAAATAAAAAGTCCGTAAGAGCAAAGCACACACATTTTAGTTTAAATTAGGATCGGTCGGTAAATATATTATAATAATAGCAACTATGGAACTAATATTGAAACGTTATATAAGATAATAGTTGACACTGGAAACTATTAAATCATTCGGCAGACGTAACTTAATTGTTAAACATACATGTTTAGTCATGTTTATGTTAAAAAATATAATAAAACTGGTGTTTTTTCTTTCTTATAACAATTGTTAAGACAGACTCTGTTATGACGTCGAAAATCGCATTTTGTAACGTAACTAAATGGGACGAGTGTTTAAACACAAATGCATGTATAACTTATATATATATAATCAAAGACGATGTTGCGAAAATCACGAAGAAACCGAAAGTATTGGGAAGATGTGCATGCTGGCTTTACATTGATGCCACTCCGATTAAAACCCGTTCAGTTTAGCCGTGTTTATAACTCGTTAAACATTCCCTGCTTGTTTATTATAGATTAATAACACAACAAACTGTTTATTTGGCGCTCCTAGCGTTTAAAATGTTGTAATCTTGACAAAAAGTACTAATGCATTTTTTATGAGGAAAACGTTGTGTTTATGAATATAATGATATTCAAATGACCGTCGGTCGAACCCTCTACGCCTGCAAAGATGGTTGCTTAAGGGGAAATACATCATTGCTTCTGATGTAAGATACAGCGTCAGGCAGATATAAAGTATGCTTGTCATCAGCACTAAAATAATTGAATTGTCAACGATATCTGCTAAATGGAATCCCATTTACTGACGGATGAACAAAAAAGGGCACACTTGGAAAGCAAAAAAATATTCTAGATCAATTTCCACATTATGATTCACGGTCTTACGCTTAGTGCGTCAGGTGTGATGAGACATTGGTTCAGCTGTTTGAGCCGCATAGAAAGATTGAAAACATATTATGGGCAAACACGCTTGGCAAAATAACTTTTCATTGTACAAGTACGAGTGTCAAGGAAGTAATGTGTGCCATATTCGTTAGGTAAATCCGTAAATGCAATGTTTTACAAGTGTAACATTTTTGGAAAACTCAAGAAATCATAAAACAAAGACCCGCTACATTTTTGGCAAATTTCATATTGCAGCATGGCAAATCATCATCACACGAGGCGCATATGGTACAATATATTTTAACAAAGGAAAAAAACCTGTTGTATCCACTCACCCTCCATGTTCGACTGACTCGTGTTACTTTTCTTCATTCACTTGGCTCAAAAACACTTATCAAGTCAAAAGTTTGTCCAGCACAGAATGTTTTTGAAGCAGAGTTTTTATGAGAGTTTATATAGAATAATTACTGTACAGTAATCGCAAATGGAAAGTATCATATGTACGGTTTACGTTTAGTAATGTACTATCAAGTTTTACATTCGCATAAAATAATACCGATCGATGAATATTAAATGAAATGCAAGTCGGTAATCTTTAATTTTACTTTCACTTCTTCGTAATAGTATGTTCGTATTTACTGTAAGAATGTGTTCAATTGTAAAATAATTGGTATTGGTTTGTTAAGTACATATTGAAGAAGTATGAACATGTAAATAACAATGGAAAGTTGTATATTGCTATTGTTTGTAAATGTAAGCGTTGCAATATTAGAGACATATTCATAATTGAATGAATGTGTGTCTCATTCATAAATTAACATTTTTATGATTATGATAATTATTATTAGTATTATTATTGTCATTATTATTATTATTATTATTATAATTAATCGTCGATTACGTTTAAATTTATTAGTTTATGCACGGTATGAAAAATAGATTATTTAGAAACGAAACATTGTATAAATACATAAAACAAATGGAAAAGTATGCCATACAAAACCGGTTTTCTCAGATCCTTGATCAATTATGTATTTGATTTAGTTAACATTAAATGGATATGTCATGAAAAAAATAATACTATTTTTAATCGTGTTTTTAGTTCGGATATTAGCAACTAACGTTTTTAAGGAGCGTGTCGCTGCGTCCATTTCTACAGAATCAGGTAAAAACTTTACCTCCGTACCTTTTTACACATAATTACGGAATTATGTATGATACGCAAGTTCGAAATGATGTTACGCGCTTTTTCACAGATTTGTAATGTTTGATTATAATTATTACCTAATGCCTTAAGTTTTATTCTCCAATCGTCCTCTAGTAAAATGTTCCACTGGGCCAAACATTGTCAGACATTGGTATTGGTAAAACATTCTCATGAAAAACGTGACCTTAGTGTCTTAAACAGTTATGGTTTAAACTGTCCCTCTTCGGTCAAACGAGGCTACGACAAAAAAATATTGTTTTATGAAACCGCAATGCGCTGCGGATTCGTGTGTTTGTTTTGTCTTTGCCATTTAAAAAATATTCAAATTATATCACAGTTGGACAAATGCGATGAATGCTTAACGTATTCCTTAATAGCACATTGAAGCTAAACATTATCTCTTCTGAAACAGCAACGTCGATTTCAGCATGCTTAGTTGTGCCTTTTTGTTTGGTTTGAGCCCCATACCGCTATAACCGGAGAGAAGTGGACTATTGTTTTGCCATGGTAACGCTCGTGTTTTTTTATACACAAACATTAATATTTTGAGGGTGATTTATTTGGGGGTTTTTTCCCACTTATCTCATGAATAATGTGAGCTTTATTCCAGTTCGGAACATTTCAAATCGCATTGGTGTGCACTGTGTTTTTTTCCAGTTGTTATCACTGTTGAAGATTTCCTGGATAAAATGGAAGTCATACGGGACCGGTTAAGTCGGAAAATGCAAGCGATGAGTGTTGGGCGAAACTAGTTGAAGGTAAGCATTTGCTGGTTCTTTAGTGTACTTGCAGTAGTTCTGAATTTCTCTCATATTTGAACATAACAGTAAAAATACAGATAATTTTAGTTAATAGTTCCAACATATTATTTTTTTAACTTCCTAAAATCTTCAATATGGATGCGTATTTTTTCCACATATAATTACACATTAGTCGTTATACACATGTCACTTCTTCGTTTATAATGACATGTTTATAACTATCAATGCGGTTTGCCTTTAGATAATCAATTCTGAAGTTTTTCTTTTATTTTTGTTTATAAATGAGCCTTAGTGGAGGCTAAGGTATTTAATGGTCTCTTGCCTTGTCTTGCAGCATACGGCGATATACTGGAATGTGTTGATGATGTCTTCATTGATGTAATTATACAGAGACATGCCACTGAAGTGCAGCAAATTTATACCAAATGCACATCTATCTTTTAAAACAATACTGTTTTATTGCTCCCGACCATGACGAATTCCTTGTGCTTGTTTTCATTCTCTGAATATGTACATCTCTGCTCGATTGACATGCGTTAACTTTTTAAAATCATATTATGATTTATATTTATGCTTACGTATTTTCTTTCGTTTTGTTACTATGTAGTATGTTATCGAATTCATAATTATTTGGCAACATTTTGTTTAATGGCAATGGCACGGTAAGATCTGTAGCAATTCTCGAATGCATTGCTAACATAATTATATAACGGTGTTACAATTTCGATTGTTTGGACATTATACATCTTCACTATGTTAACGATTCATGAATTGTATTAATCACATAGCTAAAGCAACTATTATCATTTACAACCTCCGACGAGATTGTACAATTTTGTCAGTCCTTTTAGACATTATTTTACTTTATTATTTTTTGATGACATTGTTTCCCTAATTCAATTAAACTACCACTTTATTAACACATCGTGCTATTGGTTAGGTGAAAGCGTGTGTTAGGTTACCGTGTAAATGTATGACTTGTGTCATTAATTGTCTTTTGCTTTGGATTTACAGAGCGTAAATCCAAAATAACATAACTGTATTATTGTACATAGGATTTTATTTGTTTTCTTAAATAGTTTTGATGTTAAATGCCTTTTGTAATTTTTATACTTTTTGTATGTTTTATACGTCGTGTTTTACCATTTGAGATTTTGTTTATCTCTGAGGCAATGCAATCCTTATTATATTGAATGTATGGACTTTAGTTGTAAGTTCATGCTAATCTTATTTCCAGAATTGCACATTCCCTCAGTATTTGTATATGTGAAATTCAGTGAGGTAGTTGGATAGTCATGTGCCTTAAGAAATTGTATTGATGTAAATGAGGTTGAGAGTATTCAAAATGCTGTCACCTTGTACATGTTTTTATATACGATAAATAATATACTTAGAAATTAAAACCAGATTGAAATATTACACCAAATATGTATTAATTATACATATCTACCAAACTATATTTTACTTTTAGAATTTGTGCCATTGATATTTTATAACGTTTTCTATGTACATAAAGTTGTATTCTTAAATTTGCCGTTATTATGTACCCCACCTCCTTTGAAGAAGCTGTGGTATATTGAATTGCAACTGTCCGTCGGTCGGTTGATAGGTCGGTCCGTTGACCGCTTGTTTCCTCGCTATATCTAGTGAATTCTTTGACCAAGTATAATGCTAATTTACATATTAGTTACGTGGAAAGAAAGCATAAATCCTATTGATTTTTAGGTAAACTGGCAAAATAAAATGTCATAGGGACTTGTAACACGAAATTCGTTACCGCACAAGATCTTGAGGATGATTTTACCTACCAGCTTTAACATTATTATAGTCTTTACTTGGGTGGAAAAAATAGGCCAATAAAGTTTGAAGTTATGAAGTAAACTGTGAAGGTCACACGGACTTGTAGTATGATATTGGTGTCCGCATAATATCTAGAGAACGCTCTGACCTATGATCACACAAAGTGATTTGGTGCTTCATTGGGAGTATTGTGTAATCCAATCGAAAATTACAATTTCATAAAATAATCTATTATCTCATTTTTATCTTTAACTTATTTAATAATTTTAATTAATCCTAATTAACATAGTTTTAATTAATTTCAATTCACAAATTTTTAATAGTTATTGTATAATTTTTGAAGCGCTTAATTTTATGTAAGGAATTGTGCACTTTATTTTCTGATAACAATATATAAAATTGATAGCAGTTTTACGCACTTGCGTTAAGCCCCTTTTTCCCAGAGCACTACTCATTTTTGTAGGCACATTTTCCATTTTGAAGTTCACATCGTGCATTTAATTTATGAAGTTATAGAAATATGTAATACATAAACAGATAATAAATAAAAAATAGAATCAATAAACAAATGAACAAAAATATGGAAAAGAAAAACAACAGCAAAAAAATATTTCTCTGTCGGACTAAATCACCCGCATGGGTTATACAGGTACCCTTCATCCCGGAGTTTTACCTGTGTGCACTTTTACTATGAATGAATCAAACAAACCAAACAAAAGTCGGTCATAGGGCAAAGAGTTATACATTCCTATACAAATACTTTTCCATGTTGGGAATGACGGAAAGTAGTACGGAGAATCGGAAAATTCCGTGACTTTTATATATATATATATATATATATATATATTCCACAAATAATATTTGTGCATGCCAATATTTATGTTGTTTTGATATATTATACAGAGCTGTTCTGATATTATTTCAAAGTATAAAATGGGCTTTTTTACACCGACTTAGTTATTTACGTCCCTCACGCACCAGAGAGCATTAGCGCTTAACGCTCATTGAACTAGAAAAATGATAGAAATAATATTTGTAAATTAAGGAATATGATATTGAGACAGACAATCGAAGGACGGACAGAGCTATTAATTATTAAGAATTTAATAATTTGTTATACGACAATGCATGAAGATCCTGTTACACACAACGTAAAATGGATAAAATGAAAAATCTAATTGCGCGCGGAAATATACAAAACAGAACGTATGGCAACCGTCAATGTCACATGCACAGGTGGTTAGCGTGTAGCTATGATATTAACATCATTTTGAATGATAAATAATCATATTATAACGAACAATAAACTTTTCTAAAAAAAATGCACTATCAAATATATATATAACAAGGTATCCAACTCAAAATCACCCGAAAACGGGGTGCATCGCCTTGAACAGCCATACCTTCATCAATTGTGCAGCGTTTTTCACGATCTTGGTCTTATTCAACGCAGAAATGAATTTTCTTTCTAGAAATGTATATAACTTGTTATATTTATACAAACGCTGAGTCATCTTTTAAGAAATAATACGATACACAACTCGCGTAACCCAGTTGACACCGATCAGAGAGTATTAATGAATGAAAGCTTCAGTTGTAAAGACACACCTTCGCATTGGACCAATGAAATCACTCGTGTGTTTAAAATGTCGGTTAGTTGAAATGTATGTAAACAAAGGTTTTAAACGGCGCTGGATAGTTAGTTTTGATGCATAATGTAACGTCAAGAACGGTAAGAATGTTTTTTCATACGTTTTATTGAATTATGGTATCGAGGTCCGTGAACTTTGCAGGGAAAATGCCCTTTACTCCGTGAAGATTTAACTCATTAATACTCTCTGATTTTTCGTTATAATATGATTATCTATCATTCAAAATGATAATTTCACTAATTAATATCATAGCCACACGCTAACCATAAGTGGTCACATGGGCTTGTTAAATGAAAACTTCTTCCACACAACATCTAAAGAATTCTTCGGTTTATACAAATAAGTATGTTGGTTAGTC
This sequence comes from Dreissena polymorpha, assembly GCF_020536995.1. NCBI lineage: Eukaryota > Metazoa > Mollusca > Bivalvia > Myida > Dreissenidae > Dreissena > Dreissena polymorpha. Next base: position 11,286,933 of record NC_068366.1, on the reverse strand, counting down.
TTTACGCTGAGTAATCTCTAATGATGTTCAAATCAAGTAATCAAATATCAAGGTTAACTTTTTGGCAGTTCTCAATGATACGTCGTTCTTCCGACGCTGTCCGAAGTCAGTCTCCAGTTTGCTCGTTAATGTTCGGATATCGTCGCGGGAAATTCACATGGTTGTCGAACAAAAAATAAAAACGAGCATTTTGTATCTCGTTAAATCTATGAAACCATACCACATCTAGAGCTGAAATTTTGGCTTGTGCTTTAAGGAACCCTGTTTTATTATGGCTTAAGTTTATTTTACGAAAGATTTTGCGAAATAATCGTTGATTTTGAGTATTTATGTGACCTTTAGAATAAGGAATAAACTTAAAACCAAGAAATACACATCCAGCGTTTAAATATATACAGGCTACAGCCGGTAATTATTGCATCAAAAAGAAAATGTTATTCATGAATTATTTATATTGTTGATACAGGTGGTTCATGCTAAGTTTAAACGAAATTTAAGTCAATTCTTTAATTTATCAATTCAAAGAATAGTCTTTATTCTCAGAGTAAAGACTAAGAATTGTTGAATTCGGGCTCAGGTAATAGTCACACTTTATTTTGATAATCACTCAATCCAGTCAGCATATTTATGATGTTAAAGGTGTGGAAGACTTTCATCAATAGGTTTGGAGTCACTCATGCCATTTCCATAATGTAATTCCTCTTAAGCCCAGTTTTCCAAGAACGAGTATCAAATAAAGGCTAACTGCAAAGACCTATAGAATACATCTATAGGTCTTTGCTAACTGGGTTCAAAAGAGTAATACAACGAATCGTTTGTAGACGTTTACTCAGTTCATCAAATAAAGTAAATACAGCAACAAATCAAAATTATCATGATACCGCATAAACATAACTGGAACATAGCTGATACAAAAGTTTGCAAAATGCAATATGTACCATACATATGTATATAAATTATAGACAAAACAAACAGATCAAGAGTACAGAAACATGAAATTTCAATATCAGACACGTGATTTGATTAACCCTTACAGTGCTGGAACCGAATTTTGAAGGCCTTTGCAAACAGTTTGGATCCAGATGAGACGCCACAGAACGTGGCGTCTCATCAGGATCCAAACTGTTTGCTATTCTGATAGTATTCTTTGAAAAAAATCGAAGAAAATGTGAATTTTATAAATTCAGCAGACGACAAATTTCCCAGCATGCAAAGGGTTAAAAGCTTAGGACTGAAATAAATATTGCACACAGAATTAATATATAATTGTACTGTTTCTAAAATGGAAATAAATGTGTAAACAATATGATAAGTGTAACAATAATTGTGAAAGACATAATTCATATTCAAAATTGTTGAAACAAGGATAAAGTGTGTGAAACTAAACGTGCAAAATTAAATGTTTGCTGTCACATAAGATCCTTTATAAAGAAAACAACTATGAGTAAGTGTTATTTGTAATATAAAAAAAATTGCATGGACATAAACATGTTTATGACCTGTATAGTATAGTACATGATAACAATTTAAACTATTATAAGAACAACACATTAATTTTTAAAACACCTAATAATGCACAAGTCATATTGGGCAATTTCCGCTTTGATGTTATTTTTCTTTTAAAGGAAATCTCTTATTTGGTAAAGTCCAGTTATGGTGAAAGGTTGTCTGAGACGAAACTTTACAAACATGCATTAAGAACAGTTTTCCCAGAAAGCGTCCATCCTATTCACACATCAAGTTCCTGCAAAGTCCCTCAGCTACAAAAGTCACTCAGCTACAATCCCATTCACACACCAAGTTCTAGTAGTGTCCCCCACTACAATCCTATTCACACATCAAGTTCCTGCAAAGTCCCTCCGCTACAATCCTATTCACACATCAAGTTCCTGCAAAGTCCCTCAGCTACAATCCTATTCACACATCAAGTTCCTGCAAAGTCCCTCAGCTACAATCCTATTCACACACCAAGTTCATGCGGTGTCCCCCAGCTACAATCCCATTCACACACCAAGTTCTACATGTAGTAGTGTCCCACAGCTACAATCATATTCACACATCAAGTTCCTTCAGTGTCCCCCAGCTACAATCCCATTCACACAACGAGTTCCTGCAGTGTCCCCCAGCTACAATCCCATTCACAAATCAAGTTCCTTAAGTGTCCCCAAGCTACAATCCCATTCACAAATCAAGTTCCTGCAGTGTCCCCAAGCTAAAATCCTATTCACACATCAAGTTCCTTCAGTGTCCCCCAGCTGGACCCAGTCTGTAGCTTGACCGGCATCCTCACAGGCAGCTCCACGGCGTGCTCCATGCAGTGTTTGACCACCTGGGCCACGGCCTGCACATGGGCAGAAGTCACCTAATATGTACATGGAATAAGCATAGTTTATACAAAAGTGTGCAAAATGTTTGTCTACAATATATATTTAATTAAATTGGACAAAACTTATCAAAAGAACAGATTTATCAGAAGTACAATAGCAGAAAAGTAATTTCATTAAAAGCTCTGCACTACAATAAATATTTCACAAACATCACATATAATTGTACTCTTTTAAAAATGAATGAAAATGAAAATACATTTTAAAGTTAACAGACATGCGTAAACAATATGATAAGTGAACAACATTGTCACCTCGTATATAAGCTCGTCATGAAGCTGTAACACCAGGTAGGCTCCGTCCGGTGGGACCTTGCCACGGGAAGGGTGCTTACCTGTCAGCAGAATGAGAAGGAATCAGTATGCTTTCACTGGGTAATGAGTTTAAACTAGTGTTATTACAGAAATATCCCATAAAGAAGGAAACTTTCACTTCTAAGAGTTTTCAGGAAACGTACAGGTTAACCCTTTCAGTGCGGGAACCGAATTTTGAAGGCCTTTGCAAACAGTTTGGATCCTGATGAGACGCCACAGAACGTGGCGTCTCATCAGGATCCAAACTGTTTGCTATTCTGATAGTATTCTTTGAAAAAAAATTGAAGAAAATGCTAATTTTAGAAATTCAGCAGACGACATTTTAGCAGAAGACAAATTACCCAGCATGCAAAGGGTTAACAAGATTTATCATCAATGCGTTAAGAGTTGTCCCAGATAAAATCCATACATCAGAACCTGTTAACCCTGATTCAGGGATGACAATCCATACATCAGAACCTGTTGACCCTGATTCAGGGATGACACTTTCAGCCATACATCAGAACCTGTTGACCCTGATTCAGGGACGACACTTTCAGCCATACATAAGAACCTGTTGACCCTGATTCAGGGACGACACTTTCAGATGTATGGATTTTTGTGTTTAAAAGATGTCTTTTCTAAACCAAAATGCAGTGCAGGTGAAAAGTGTCCTCCCTGATTAGCCTGTGAAGACTGCACAGGCAAATCTGGGGTGACACTTCACACACATTTGTATAAACTGGTTTGTTATTACAGAATCACCTTGAGGAAGGAAATTATCTTATCAATTTCTACAAGTTTCTGGAAAATTCACTGGTATACAAGTACATTATTTTAGAGTAAACAAAATGTATTATTTAAAAGGAAAAAAACAAATAAGACAAAAAAAGAGCCCTCTATTATATACTGTAGTATTGTAGAACATTCACATTTTTTGAAAACAGTTATAAAGTGTGTTCAGCTAAATGCCACATGAAATACTCAATTAGATGGTAAACAGTTGGAAAGAAACATGTTTATTTTTAGTTCAACTAGCCTTGACTTACAATCACAGAAGCATATATCACAAAATATATAAGAACAAGCTACGTTTAAAATGACACAAATCATTTAGCCACGATTGTCTTACAGAATTGCATGCAGCTATGATGTACAAACAGCGCAATATACCCTGGTACTTTTACAGAAAAAATCTTCTTACTAGCTAATTTATGTCTATGGGTGTACTGAGTGTTTGGGAACATCTCTTCCAGACTCTTATCTATGCTGACCATGGCCCTCTTGACAAGGTCGGCTGCTGATCCCTGCACTGTCGTGTTCACAGCCTGCCTCTCAGCCTGCGCACGGGCATGAGGGTTGGGACTGGTGATGGCCGGCAGGTATCGCTTGCGCCCGGTCATGGTCTGAACATAGCCCTGTCTGCGACACTGGTCTACAGTCTTACGGAGGTAGGCGCGCATTTCTAAATGGTAGAATGGATTGTCTTCTTAGCCTTTTACAGCCTAAATGCCTTACTTAACAGATCCAAGTTTAAAATGCTTCATTTACAACTTTATGATACTGGTGAGCAGCAAACAGCATAAAATACAACCTGATCAGCCTGCAAATAACTCACAGGCTGTTCTGGTTGTATGCTGGTTGCCTATAGCCATTTTAATTTTGCTTCTAAGCAGAAAGGGTTAAAGGATTCCAGTTATAGATTGAACAAGACTATTGCCAAGCAATATATGTCCCCTATCGGCTCTACCATTGTCAGAAATATTTTTTTTATATATATTTGTTGCCATAGCAACCTGATTTTTTTATGTAGGAACAAAATGAAATGACGTGCATAATGTCCATATTGCCATCTATCCATGTTTCAAATTTCATGAAAAAATATTAAGAACTTTTTAAGTTATCCCAGGATCAAGAAAAGTGTGACAGACTGACGGACTGACGGACACACAGAGCGCAAACCATAAGTCCCCTCCGGTGAAACCGGTAGGGGACAATAACTTAAAACATTTCACTGACATTCAAGGGACCTTTTCACAGATTTTGGCATGTATTGAGGTTTGTCATTAAATGCTTTATATTGATAAATGTAAACATTGGATCTAAAAAGCTCCTTTTTAAAAAAAAACAAGAATAAAATTAAAGAAAGAAAAAAAGTAACCCTCAACTGGGCTCAAACCACTGACCCCTGGAATAAAAGTCTATTGCTTAGACCACTCGGCCATCGGTGCTCATACAACTAGTGATGTATTTTATACTGTATATAAGCAATCCTCGTAGTATCACAAAATATAACGACAACAACAAATGGATATTTTAGAGCATGGTAAAATGTTTAGTATTACTGTTTCCTCACAAATATCATAACTACAAGAAAAATTTGCAAATCTGAAACAATTTTTTTTTAATTTTGTTGATATACCAAAACATGAAAAGGCCCCTAAATAGCAGAGTAAGAATGATTTGTTTTAATACAAGTATAAGAATAACATTTTATAATCAAGACAATGCAAAGAGATAATCAGTTACTTTCATTTTGAAAACCATTTGAATGGCATAAAATATTAGAAGAAACAAGAGATGTGTTTGTCAGAAACACAATGCCCCCTATTGCGCCGCTTTAAAGCCATATATTTGACCTTGAAGGATGACCTTGACCTTTCACCACTCAAAATGTGCAGGTCCATGAGATACACATGCATGCCAAATATCAAATTGCTTTCTTCAATATTGCAAAAATTATTGCAAAAGTTTAACCAAATTTGGAGACAGAATGACAGGCGGGCCAAAAACAATATACCCCCAATCATTTGATACAGGGGCATACAAAGAATTAATTGTTCACATTGTTGATTGTGTTAAATGAATTAACTCACAATAATGATCTGTAAACAATTTTCTATTTTAAATTGTATGCAAAATTGTGATGCTTAATAAAACTATAGCATATAAGCAACACAAATACATGTACAGTGTGAAAAAGTCAAACACTCATAATTTGTAGTTCTACTCAAGCCTGGTAGCTTACCTGGGTATTTAGCTTTGAAAGTTTCAATGAAGACTCCTGCATCATTCTCCTCCACCCCCATCTGCTCTCCAAGGGCCTTGGGGCCGATACCGTATATCATACCATAGCACACCTGCAATAGAGGTACTATATATCATACCATAGCACATCTATAATAGAGGTACTATATATTATACCATAGCACACCTGTAATAGAGGTACTATATATCATACCATAGCACACCTGTAATAGAGGTACTATATATCATACCATAGCACATCTGTAATAGAGGTACTATATATCATACCATAGCACACCTGTAATAGAGGTACTATATATCATACCATAGCACACCTGTAATAGAGGTACTATATATCATACCATAGCACACCTGTAATAGAGGTACTATATATCATACCATAGCACACCTGTAATAGAGGTACTATATATCATAACATAGCACACCTGCAATAGAGGTACTATATATCATACCATAGCACATCTGTAATAGAGGTACTATATATCATACCATAGCTCATATGTAATAGAGGTACTATATATCCAGAGATCATATTTTCCCGCAACATCAATCGGTCTGGATATAAATGGGGGAAAAGTATCCAAATAATTATGTCCAAAATCATGACAAATTACGTTAAAATATATACCATTGATTTTGCCATTCATGAAGATGGTATACTAAATGTACAAGTAAAATTCCCTTAGGCATTTTTTTTAAACGGAACATACGAATTTTCTCAACTGGTTTTATCATTTGGTATTTCATTGTTGTTTCGTGTGCTGTTTTATCAGACTTTTTTTCATCGTTGTCAATATTATTAATCTATGTAAGTCTATACCAGTGTTTTAAATCGTTGTCAACTCGATAATAGCTTACAAACATGCACTGAACCAAACAAATGTCTGTGAGTAGGTTGGCTACTGACAATAACAAACCAAATAATTAAGAAATAATTTGTGTACGTTATAGTTTGTTGTCAAATAACCCACGGCCGATAGTTTATATGCGTAGGGATTAAATCACGAGAGCGGAGCATTTGAAACCACGCATCTAATTCTCCGGTCGTGAGTTATTCAACAACAAACTATAAAGTACACAAATTACTTCGATTCTAACACGGTTTTACTAAAGATTTATACAATGTATATTATTTTTCTTGTGTACTATTTTATGTGAAATTCCGCCCATAAAATAACTTTAGGCTGTTCTGTCAATCAGATCCGCGACTTTCATTCATAATTATATTACCGGATTATTACGCTGGTGGAAAATGTAACGACAGGTTTTGTTTTGTTACAGCGCATACTTTCAGACGCGTCTTTTCGGATGCGTCTTTAATCCGCTGTTCACAAGTTTTTGATTCTTGGCTCACATGCAATAAACCGGTCCTGACTGGTTTAGAGACGGCAGCAAATGGTTTATCACACCTAATCGAGATAAGAATGGCATTAGGGTGTGTTAGCATGTACACTGTGTAATCGATTTCATGACATGGGAATTTTAGCAAACAGAATCAGACCGACTGTTTGGGATTGTCAATCGGTCTTTCATGACCCCAATCGGTCTAGGACCGACAAAACCGAAAAAAATATGATCCCTGTATATCATACCATAGCACACCTGTAATAGAGGTACTATATATCATAACATAGCACACCTGTAATAGAGGTACTATATATCATACCATAGCACATCTGTAATAGAGGTACTATATATCATACCATAGCACACCTGTAATAGAGGTACTATATATCATACCATAGCACACCTGTAATAGAGGTGCTATATATCATAACATAGCACACCTGCCTTAGAGGTACTGTATATCATACCATAGCACACCTGCAATAGAGATACTGTACATCATACTGTAGGGGCATAACTTAAACAAACTTTGTAAGAGAATTCGAGATAGTGCTATATACAAAATATAACATTCATCAACTTTGAAGTTTCCTATGAAAGATATATATATTATTTTTTAACCCCCTTTTGAGCCCCATGAACTAATTAATCACCCAATCTTAAGTATTTTAACAATGTTAACAAGACCACTCAAGGAATTTTGAACAAATTCTGTCCACGGGTTCAAAGATGTTGTTGGAAGAAAACGTTGCAGGAAACACTGACACATGCAAAAACGAAATTCAATTACCTGCCATTCTGACCTGTTTAGCCTGTGTCCCCCCCGTTCTGACTTGTTTAGCCTGTGTCCCTCCCGTTCTGACCTGTTTAGCCTGTGTCCCTACCGTTCTGACTTGTTTAGCCTGTGTCTCTACCGTTCTGACTTGTTTAGCCTGTGTCCCTCCCATTCTGACCTGTTTATCCTGTGTCCCTCCAGTTCTGACCTGTTTAGCCTGTGTCCTCCCCGTTCTGACCTGTTTAGCCTGTGTCCTCCCCGTTCTGACCTGTTTAGCCTGTGTCCTCCCCGTTCTGACCTGTTTAGCCTGTGGTGCTCCTGTTCTGACCTGTTTAGCCGGTGTCCCTCCCGTTCTGACCTGTTTAGCCTGTGTCCTCCCCGTTCTGACCTGTTTAGCCTGTGTCCTCCCCGTTCTGACCTGTTTAGCCTGTGTCCTCCCCGTTCTGACCTGTTTAGCCTGTGTCCTCCCCGTTCTGACCTGTTTAGCCTGTGGTGCTCCTGTTCTGACCTGTTTAGCCTGTGTCCCTCCCATTCTGACCTGTTTAGCCGGTGTCCCTCCCGTTGTGACTTGTTTAGCCTGTGTCCTTTCCGTTCTGACCTGTTTAGCCTGTGTCCCTACCGTTCTGACTTGTTTAGCCTGAGTCCCTCCAGTTCTGACCTGTTTAGCCTGTGTCCCTACCGTTCTGACTTGTTTAGCCTGTGTCCCTCTAGTTCTGACCTGTTTAGCCTGTGTCCCTCCTGTTCTGACTTGTTTAGCCTGTGTCCTCCCCGTTCTGACCTGTTTAGCCTGTGTCCCTCTCATTCTGACCTGTTTAGCCTGTGTCCCTCTCATTCTGACCTGTTCAGCCTGTGTCCCTCTCATTCTGACTTGTTTAGCCCGTGTCTTTCTCATTCTGACCTGTTCAGCCTGTGTCTCTCTTGTCCTAACCTGTTTAGCCTGTGTCCCTCTCATTCTGACCTGTTCAGCCGGTGTCCCTCTCATTCTGACTTGTTTAGCCTGTGTCTTTCTCATTCTGACCTGTTCAGCCTGTGTCTCTCTCGTCCTTACCTGTTTAGCCTGCGCCCTCTGTTCAGGTGTGACATCAGCAGGTGTGATGTTCTTCCACTGTGCCGTGATCAGCTTGAACACATCCCCGTCTTCATTGAGTACGCTGATCAACCTCTTGTCATGTGACAGGTACGCTATCATACGCAGCTCCAGCTGGGAGTAGTCGGCCGCCAGGAGGACACCATCTAGTGTTTACAGAATTAAATTTGGTTTAAGAAACTGATTCAGATAAACAAGCATTAAAAATACCTACAAATTTCTTTTAGCATTCTTGTGTTTCACATCAAATTAAACACCTTGCTTGGGGTAAAACGGGGCTTTATGAATGTGAGTAAAGTGTCGTCCAAGATTTGCCTGTGCAGTCCACACAGGGTAATCAGGGACAACACTTTCTGCCTAACGTGGATTATTTGCTTACAAAATACTTCATTTAAAAATAAAACACCACAAAAACATTAAGTGTCATCTCTGATTAGCCTGTATTGATTGCACAGGCCAATCTGCGACCAAAACTTTACACACATGCATTTAGCCCCTTTTTCCATATCGCCGCTCAATTTTGATATCAGACATAACTTTAGATCACAAGCATTACAAATACAAAGAAAGTGCTAATAGCCTTCCTGTGTGTCACATAACATAAAACACCTTGAACATTTTAGTATCATTGTAATTTATTCTGTAAGCATCGTTGTTTGAACTTTTTATTAATTGTAGTAATAAATTAATTCAATGTTAAAAGTGAACAAACTTACATGTATATAAACTAGAAATGTATCCATGGCACTGATGCCACCGCAACACATGTTTTTACAGGGACGAATCCACTATCTCCTCTTCAGTGGACAAAAAGACAAAGGGCCATTATTCAGCCAAAACTCATTTTTTTAATGATGATATACATAGTATGGTCAGTAACATGTGAATGTTTGAGCAAAATCTGCCAAGCATTAAAGGATTATAACACAAACAATTTTGGGACTATTTATCACATTGTGGAAAAACCAACAACCTGATAATTCAGTCCAAACTCGTTGTCCCTTTCATTACAATCATCTACACATTAAGACAATTCAATTGTGAACATTTGAGCAAGTTCCATTTCACAGAAGTTGAAAAGACAACAATTTGGAACTATATATTCTCTAGTGGAAAAACAGAAAAAGGGCAACAATTTTGCTTAGATGCTTTGCAGATCAAATTCATTTCTTTATAATCATCCATTACGGCCACTCAACTGTAAACATCTGAGCAAAGGCCACCCAGTAGTTCATGAGGATTAAAAACACCAGCTTGGGAATGCACAGACGGACAGACAAACAAGTGTTATGCTTGTTGAATCCCACTCTGTACATGTATAACAACACTATTATGTAACTAACCTTTGAATGGTACAAAAGCGTGTCTCATGCTAACAGAGAATGTGCCTCCACTGTTGTCCTTGGTAACTGCTGACCTCTGACCTTGATCCCTAAGTGACCTCAATCTGGACTGTCGCTCCCTGGGCCCGGCAGAAACACAGGGCGGGGGACTCTCTCCTATCAAATCTGAAATAGAAACAGGTCTATTTAAAACAGACCTTCACAACATATGCCTATAATATGTCAATCAAGCGGTCTGATGCATTAAGGTAACATCTTTTTTTAAAGTCAAGTAGGCTTATCTTTATTGTTTGTGTTAAAAAAGTAACATTTCCATAGTACTCAAATCCAAAGAAGTATTTGAAAGAAGTCTCAATAACATGTTCTTAATTAAAAATGCAAAACTTTAATGGTCTCCTACAAACAGTGAAACCACAGTTGGATATAGCAAAGTTTTGTTAAATAGTTTGATGTAACCAAGATGTGTATAATAAATGAAACAAAGTCATGTGTAAGAAAAATCCACGAAACATTCCAAATATTTCCTTTTTCTGCTCATTGAGAACAATAATATTAGAGTCGCACTTTGGGAAAACAGGGTCTAATGCATGTGCATAAAGTGTTGTCCCAGATTAGCCTGTGCAGTCCTCACAGGCTGATCAGGAATGACATTTTTCACCTTGACTGGATTTTATGTAGAAGAGACTTTTAAATAATTTTTTTTGCACACAGCGGAAATCATAGTCCCAGATTAGCCTGTGCTGACTGTTCATGCCAAACTTGGACGCCACTTTACGCATATCCATCAAGCCCCGTTGTCCCAAAGCAAGGCTCATATATCCTGCCTACCTGGCAGCTGGATGTCGAAGTCCTTGGGCACATTCTGTAGGTTGGGCTCACTCAAGCTCACCCTGCCCGTGGCTGAGTGCAGCTGACAGTCACCATAGATACGATCCATGTGCAGCCAATCACATGGCACCTGCAATAGATAGTGGAATGAAAAAGATGCATTTTTGTTGAGTGCTTTAATATACTGCATTAGTTGCAATGTGGCTACTAGGGCTGTCACGATTCACCGGTATACCGGTATATCGCGGTGCATGTCGTGAAAAAAATCGCACCGCGGTACGGCGTTGCCGCACCGGTTTTTTTAAATATTATTATATTAGCACATATTAATACATTACATAATTATTTTGATATAGATATCGTTTTGAAAACTGTAGAAGCGATTCAAAAGGGCTAAATAAATAATCCGTTAATATCCAGGTCAAGCAAGCGCTTCCACTGGTAGATGTTTAACTTTCACGTTTAAAATACGGCGATGTATGGGTCCGTACCTGTTTTGGAATTTGGGTTAGATTTCCTTTGCAAATAAGTTCATAATTATCCAAAAGATGTTTACTCTATTACTTATTTTCTTTCTTAAGAATATCGATCGTTCAAAGCATGGCACTTCCAAATCATGTTATCTTAAGATTATGAATAAGTCGAGGAAGAGTCAGAACGCTACGGATTTTCAATACTGACTCCGCATTTTAAACATGCCCTTGAAAAGTTCGATTTACACGGGTCGTAGTCACAGCTATTGTAATTTGTAAACAACATGGCGGACATTTTAGAAAAAGACGCGAATAACAATAACAATGACTACTTCTATCAAGTTTATTACAGTTTCTTTTACAGTTTCTAGTCATACTATGATACCAGTGTTTTCTAATTATTGAGTTTAATAAAGTTTGTAAACTGTTTTCTTTACAGATACATATTCTGTAAAATATCGCGGTACGTACCGCGATACAGTGTTGCCGTACCACGATATACCGCGGTACGCTCACGGCGTATCGTGACAGCCCTAGTGGCTACACAATGGTTCATTTCATTGAGATCTACATATTTATATTTTTTGTTTGCTTCAATAAAGCTTAAACTGTTATTTAAACACTGTCAGGAAAATAGCCTTACTGCATATGAATGAATAAATATTTAAGCAGCTACTTTCATGATGCCTCTAGTATCATGATTATGCTTCAGGTCTCTGTCTGGACTAAAACTTTTGGTAACTTATGGCCATATGAGCCGTGTCATGAGAAAATGAGTCTCATGCCATAAGCAGCCATTGTAGATACAGACAAGCCTGCTCAATCATCACCATTTACATTGTATATAAGGTATGGTTATTTGGGGTATTAATGTTATTTGAATTGGCTATTGTATCTTTTTTTACTTCATGTTATAAGCCTCAGTGAATTGACCTTTGACCAGTATATGATAGGAATCTTACTTTCCTCCTAATAACCTGCCCATCAATATGGATGTAGGAGATTTTAGCAATCTTAACCCTTTCCTACTCAGAAGCAAAGTGAAAATGGATATGTGCAAACAGCATAAAACCAGAACAGACTGCAAGTATGCTTATGCTGCTAAACAGTATCTAAGGGTTTGAATTGAAGCCTTTAAAACTTGAATAATCTAGTAAGAAAGATCTTCAATTATATATAAAGTTAACTTTCTGAGGGACTACAAATGCGTCAATATACGTATCTAAGTGGTAAACAGTTAAGATATTGTACTTAGACAAAAAAGTTTAAAGACTAGCCATCCAACGGACACACAGGATCCCAATTCTTACAAGGGAGAAATTATTTGACTATTTCAGGTACCTTGACCCTCTGCAAAGGAAACACAGTTTTAGTGAGTGCGTTGGTGATCCTCCTCCACTCCAAGATCACGCCAGGCAGGGGGTGTAGCTTGCGCAGCCTCTCCAGGACCTCCTTGGACGTGCTGTACTGGGTCCTACTGGTCCCTCCCCCGCCCCTCCTGCCAGGGGCACCCAGGGGCTTCTGGACAGAGCTGGGGTCACCATTAGGGGGCAGGCGTAACTCTATGAAAAGCACCTGAAAGAACACAGCAACAACTGAAATATTAAAAGGAACTAACATAATTAAAATAGCCTGCAATTACACCTTCTAGCTACCCTCCACTTAATTTCAACAAGGCTGCACAAATTTTGTCAGGTAAAAAAACAGGTAAAACAAAGATATAAACCAACCCAACATGGTTTGTAGATTTCAAAGCCTGTCTTAGTGATGAACCTCTTTCAGTTTAAACAGGTGTAATTATAAATGACTGTGTTGTTGTTTTTTTAAATCCGACATTTCTTTTTGTTTGGAAATATGAATAAGTTAGGCATGAAAAAAGTTTTTTTTTATTAAGGTGGTACTCCTATTACTAGCTCACACTGCATATGGGATTTTAAACAGATTTTTTACTGAAATAATATATAAGCCATGCAAATAAAGATGTTTTATGTATATTTTTCAAACAAGGTAAGCATGATCTTATCTGGACACACCTGACTGACATCGTCTGGTGCTGAGAGGGAGAAGGGGTGACCAGCGATGGTGTACGCCTGCTCCTCAAGGGCAGACAACTTAGACAGCATCACACACTTCTGTCTCTCACTCTCTGTCTCACTGAACCCTGCAACACGTTTCAGTTGTGCTCAGGGAAAACGTAATGCATGAGCGTAAAGTGTTGTTCAAGTTTAGCCTTTGCAATTTGCAGAGGCTAATCAGGGATAAAATATTTTGCAAACACTGGATTTTTGCTAAAAAGAGACTTTTTCTTTAAATGAAACATAACATTAAAGCCGAGAATGTTGTCCCTAATTAGCCTGTTCATTATGCCCCATTTTCCCAGATACAGACTTGTTTCAAGGTTACAGCAACAGTAATCTGAACCACTACATACACATACCAACAGATGACTGTTTTCAGTAAATAATTCAAACATTTATTAACAGCATTATTATTTATATCACACATTTTAAGATTATTAATCCTTTAATTAATGCTGCATAATATTATCAATACCTCTTATTTTTTATCAATTTTATGTACATATATATGTTTTGTACAACACCATTGAATATAATTATATAAATAGGCGTTTCATCAAATTAGCAAGTTTCAAGTTTCAAATTTATACTAAAAAATATATTATAATAATAAATTAATTACAATGTTTTTCAGTTTTAGCAAATCTTGGAAATTAGATTAATCTGTTTGCAATTGCTTGGTTAAAAATACAACACAACTTTAAAGAGTAACTTGCTTTTTTTTATGATACCAGTACCTACCAATTACTAAATTTTAAAGTTCAACCAACATAACTTCATCAATATGGCCCCATTTTCTACCAAAGCCATTGAATATTATTTCAAGGTTGACCATTATAGCTTATAATTGAGCCATTTTCTCAGAAAACAGGGCTTAATGTATGAGAACAATGTTTTTCCCCAGATTAGCAAATTTGATACAACACTTAATACAAATGCCAATTTTCCAAGAGTGAGGCTCAATAGTTTAGACGTGCCCAGTGCCTACCAAAGCCGTTCAGTTCCATCCTACACAGTGTTACTGCTGCAGGCATCTCAACGTCCCTAAACGCAGACAACAGCCCCTCCCTGTCCAGGCAGGCGTTGAAGTACTGCACCAGGTGGCGTACTAGCACTGCCTCTGTGGTAGCCCGGTAACGCCCGGAGCCTGGGTTCTGTGGGCTCATACCCAGGCTGCCCAGGCCTATACCTCCACCTATACCTGTGTAAGAAGGGGAAAGGAATCTATTTGAACCTTGCTCTGGGAAAACATGGCTAAATGCATGAGTAAAGTGTTGTCCCTGATTAGAATGTGCAGTCTGCACAAGCATATCGGGACACTTTCCACTTTTATTGAATTTTAAATTTTTGGTTAAAAAATAGCCTCTTTCAGATGAAAATAAAGTTTTGGTAAACATGTCACTGATTAGCCTGTGCCAACTTTACAGGCTTATTTGGGATGACACTTTACTAGAATGTGTTACGCCCGTTTTTCCCTCAACTAGGCTCAATTATTCTGCAATTTTAGAACATGTATTGATAGTTTGTCATTTGACTTCACAAAGAGCAAATCAGCATAATAATCATTCACAAAGAAGGCCCACTTATTTGCAATTCTTTATTAAATACTTTTTGCAGTGTATAATTTAGCTGCAGTTTATCAAAAAAAAAAATTGAAGTCATTTAAAAAAAGTTTAATAGGAATAACCATTTTTATGGTCCTGGTCAAATTACATGGTATGACTATATCAAAGTGGCACAAATTCTTGGTTACATACCATGTATCATGTGCACCTCTGTGGGCAGGAAGTTGGTGACCATGCGGTGCAGGTTCTTCTCCCGCCCCCCGGGGTCCAGCAGCCAGCATGCCACCTTGGGGTCCGCAAACTGACCCCTGGGACTGAAACCACACCCCTCTACCAGGGCCCTAAATGAGGTGATATATGGGTAGACACTATGGAATTTGCTGGTTTAATATGTTTATTTTTTATTTGACTGAGTGGTCAACATAAGATTTAAGAAAAAACTTAAATTTGAATAAGATTTTTTTCTCTTAGGCTGTTGTCCTTAAAATGCTGAATTTCTCAGTGGCATTTAATTTTAAGAAAACACATTATGTAAGCACAATACTAAAATTACGGGAAATCAAAATTATGTATTGTTAATTCATTTGAATTAACAACAAACAAACAACATTTATTAATTCAATATAAATCATGATATTAAAATTCTATCTTATGCTTTTAATAAATAACAAAATTCTGCATCTTTTTAGAACAGACTCAAAGACTGAAACTGTTAAAATGTGTCATTTGGATGCTATCCCATAAAAAACATTCTACAATTAGCGCATACCTGTACTGAGTTTTAACATCAATTCTAACACTACACGCAACTTGTTTTCTATAGAC
This sequence comes from Dreissena polymorpha, assembly GCF_020536995.1. Lineage (NCBI taxonomy): Eukaryota > Metazoa > Mollusca > Bivalvia > Myida > Dreissenidae > Dreissena > Dreissena polymorpha. Next base: position 11,270,887 of record NC_068366.1, on the reverse strand, counting down.
AAAGAAGGAAATCAAGTGTGGGTTATTCTGCAATAATGTATGGGCAGAGTTTAATGTTTCGAAAATAGTTCCGAATAAATAACAAATATTGCAGTAAAATGCACGTGCTAAACCCCGCTCTAAGAGAAATGTAATAAAAGTAGCATGTATGTAAATGTAATGAAACAACAAATTGTATATTTGGTGATAAGTGGCATAACCACGCCTACAAAGAATGTTATTTGTTTGGCAACGTAATTAAGAAAACATTTATAGCATGTAAGCTTTTCAGTAGCATCAATAAATATGATGTCATTTAGTTTCTACGATTTGTGTTCTCAATGAAAGTGACGTCATTTGCAAAATACTTATATATGAAAACGACGCCATATGTTTGTACAATTCAATGACGTCATTAAATAGTGAAATAGTGAAATTTGTACTAAGAAGGGCGGAGTATTGAAACATATAGTTCACGTCCAAAAGCTTGAACCAAATCAATCAGAATCATGTTAGAATCGAAATAATATTTTTCTATGATGGTTTGTTGTCGAAAATAACCCACAGTAAGGAGTATAGATGCATGTTATCAAATCACTCGTGCTTCGCACTTGTGACTTAATTCCTACGCATCTATACTCCTTACTGTGGGTTATTCAACAACAAACCATGAAAGAAAAATATTATTTCTTAAACATCATGATGGTGACATACATGCACTGAGTTTTAACATCGAACATCATAATGGTAACATACATGCACTGAGTTTTAACGTCAAACATCATGATGGTGACATACATTTACTGAGTTTTAACATCAAACATCATGATGGTGACATACACTTACTGAGTTTTAAAATCAAACATCATGATGGTAACATACATGCACTGAGTTTTAACATCAAACATCATGATGGTGACATACATTTACTGAGTTTTAACATCAAACATCATGATGGTGACATACACTTACTGAGTTTTAACATCAAACATCATGATGGTGACATACATGTACTGAGTTTTAACATCAAACATCATGATGGTAACATACATGCACTGAGTTTTAACATCAAACATCATGATAGTGACATACATTTACTGAGTTTTAACATCAAACATCATGATGGTAACATACATGCACTGAGTTTTAACATCAAACATCATGATGGTGACATACATTTACTGAGTTTTAACATCAAACATCATGATGGCAACATACATTTACTGAGTTTTAACATCAAACATCATGATGATGATATACCTGTACTGAGTTTTAACGTCAAACATCATGATGGTGACGGGCTGTGACTGGCATACTGCCTGTTGAAGGACAGACTTGATAGCTTTCACCCGTATGGCCATACTGATGTCCCGGTCAGAGGGGGGAGGGGCCAAACTGTCATCAGGGTCACCTGGAGACAGACGAGGTGACACAGGAATTAAATACATTAAAGCTTTTCATTGTACGTTTGTATAACTATATCCGAACTTTGTATCTTTTCATTGCATATAAATTGAATTAATTGACAAATCTTAAAGAGAACACATTTAAATATTTATCCCATAAGAGTTGCCGAATTGTTTCATATAGGATAAAAAAATGTATTACATAAACTTATTTAAAACACTTGCTAATATATATAAAAATCTTGATTTCTTAACAGTACATTTATAATTTATAAGTGTATTTAAATCATATAGTGGTAACATTTCCATAACAATATTTGACCTAAAAAAAAAGCACCTGATTGTAATGTATAATAAAGGAATGTTCAAATTATCTTCAATGGACCTTGGATCCTGTTTCATCAAAGATCTCATAAAATATCAGAGTTAGGAATTGATTTATACCTCAAGACAAACACACATATATGGTCAATATGTTGTAAATATTTAACATGGGAAGAATTATTTGGAAATGACCAGACTTACTTGAAACAAACTAATCATAATTGCTGTCACTAAGCAAAATATGCAAAAATAATAATCATAATTAAAATATGTCGCACAATGTTTCCTAGCATAGGCCCCTGCTTTTTCCCAGAAATCAACATGTAACTAACCCTGCTGCAGCTGTTGGTGTGACAGGGAGATGTAGTAAGCGTCCCTGTTGTCCCAGGACACTGCCACACCCACTATACACAGACCCTCCCCCTCCAGGGGGATACCACACGCATCCCCTCCCTTCACCCTGCTGGGAGACTTGTCTGCAAACACAATGACAGATCACATGCATAAATCACTCAATCAACATAATGAAATAATAGATAAAGGTATCTCATACATCCACAGGGGCTTTTCGAACCTTTTTGGGAATAGGAGTCTGGTCAAATTGGGATTTTTTTAATCGATAAAAGTGGCAAATTTTGGATTTTTTTAACAACAAAAAGGACCAAATTGGGATCAAAATCATCAAAAATTTTGACACAACAGGCCTTTTCCCAGCTATTTTGGGGGAAAATCATATAAATTATAGTTATATATTTTGTAGGATGTTTAAAACACAAAATTGAGATATAGAGTCTAATAATCATAAGACACTTCTTTCTAATAAAAAAAAAATGTGGAGGGGGGGGGGATTGGAATTTTTTTAAACAATTTCGGTTTAGGATCGGGTCCGTTTGCTTTGGGATCCGGTCCGTTTTACGACTTTTTTTACATAGCAGAAAACCCCCTGATCCATCTATATTGAAATATTGCTTGAAACTATTATCTGCTTAACATTTATATATGAGGCACAATAGTTCTAAACTGAACCCTTTTTTAGATATATGTATTTAACTTTTCTTAGGTCGCTGGGGTGTAGTGCATATAGTGTTCCCCTAGTGACACAGATGTCACTAGTTCATCCAAACTGAGACAGCGTTTTTTTACACAAAAAGTACTGGTTCTACCCAGGAAATGGACACCAGAGCATTTCAATAAGCCAAAGGCTTTTGATGTGATCAAGCTAAAATAAATAGGTTTAAAAGTAAAAACACTTTCACTTTTGTATAGATTGATAAAGTAATACTAAAGAGAATGATCATTTACCTAACTCTTTGTAATCATGGATACATAACTCAAAGTCTGTTCAGGTTTTATGCTGTTTGCTGCTCATTAGTATCCTAGGGTTAGTAATGAAGCATTTAAAACTTGAGTCAAGTAAGAAAGTTCTTTAATTAAATTTTATTTTTAAGGGACTACAAATGCATCGAAATGTGTATCTGAGATTTACCTTTCCTGAAGTTAGCCCCTATGCTTGGTCCCGTATTATCCCTCTTCAGAGTCTCACAGGCTAAGGACACGGCATAGCTGTGCTTGGTCCTCCATTCAATAATGAATGTCTTGAACAGCCTCTTGTCCCCGCATACGTCAATAATCGTAAACGACTGCTGGGTAAGAGGCAGACCTGACATGTTGGGGTCAATGAAAGACGGAGACATCTTTTCATCATCATCATCAATATAACAATCATTCTCACCATATTCTATGTTATTTTCGTCCTCACTTTTTGAAGTTATGTGTCCCTCAATGGGATTTTTGTAAGGAATTGCTGAACACTTTGAATGCTTATGATCATCAGAAGGTAATGAGACTTCTTTGGGTACAGATGTGACATTTACACTATTATTATTTTGTGAAGATTTTTTGTTCTTTCCCTTTTCCAATATACAGTTTGATAAGACACCTTTAGTTGAGCTTTTCTCATCAGGTTCTTGGAAAAGTTTCCCATTCTTCTCAATATGTTTCAGGTTATCACTCTGATGAACATTTGCTGTTGTCTTTGCCGACCGAGGAGCATTTCGCCGCAATCTGGGACTAAAAGGACTGGCAGGGAAGGGCCTTGGAACTTCAGGCTTGGTAGGCGTGCCTCTAGTCTCCATGGCAGTAGGTGGTGTGTCATCTGGGGGTGTGGGGGGAACATAGTCACCCTCTGTGCTGGTGTTCAGAGAACCATTAGTGTCTCTTTTAGGGGAACTGAGAGCTGTCAATGGCTGATTTTGTTCTTCTTTATTTAAAGTTACAGGTTTAGTAGAATTCAGAGCTCTTCTTGATTTTGAGTCAGGTTTGCTTGAGATCACCTGAGTGACTTTCTTAAGTGTATGGAGTCTTTTGGGAAGGTTTCTTACAGAAACAGTGCTGGGTGAAGTTTCTAGATCACTGTCATCTAATTTCTGTTGTTTAGGAAGTCTTGAACTCTTGATAGAGCTTACACTCCTACGCTTTCTGGGTCGGTTAGTTGGAGTCACAAATTTTTCACTATCTATACCTTGAGGTGAACAAACAGCATCATCTGTAACCTTCAGACCAACCTGGGGCCAACCTTCTGAAGTACAAGCCATTGTTGTATCAGCAGCCTTGCCTAAATTCTTGTATGTTATTTCCTCATTATTGGCCACATTCTTGGATGTGATTTTCTCATTTTTGAACACATTCTTGTATGGGATTTCCTCATTATTGGCCACAACATAATCCATCATGGACACTGTAAAGGAGTCCCCCAGCTGATCCTATGATAAAACACAATTTAAGATTTATCAACAATATTTCCAGAACACCAATGGCCCTTGTGCACACATTTTAGTATTTTAGTACATGCAATATGATGACTACATTAATAGACCCATATACTGTACATAATTATGACAGGTACTTACATTGTGAGTAAGCTAGGTAGCTGCTAAACATGATAAATAATACAAACATAAATAATACATACGTGTTGTTCTTGTACAGCTGCTTTAACATTTGCCCCAGTCTGTGTGTCATGGGTGGTGATATCAAATGTTGAGGAGAAAGACTCCCCCATGGCCAGGGCCATAGCCAGGTCTTCATGCAATATTTCCTGCCCTTGTAAAGGCCCTACTGGCTTCTGACTGGAGAACTGACCTAGTACACCGACTGCAGTTTGACCTAAAGGGTTATTTCTTTTGTGAGAAGGTTTTGATTTATCACTTTTAACCTCTTGCAAAGGTGCACATATAACTGTTTTATTTTTCTCGCCAACAGTTTCTTTGTCACCTTGTTCAAAACATCTCTCTTGCCCACTTTGGTAAGGTATATGAATATCATCAAAGGATGTCATCATTTCCTCATTATCCAAGCTCGACTGAATGTTATCAAGCCCCACCCGCTCATAATTGCTGGCAGCAATCAAACCTGGTGAGTCATTGAACATGTCTTCTGTAGAATTGTGGGATATATTCATTTCCAGGTCATTATTGGAAACTTCAAGTAAACTATTGACATTTTTCAGATTATTTGTATCACTCAACTGATCCAAGACCATTTTGTTGTTGTTGTCAATATTGTCAATTTCTACAGCATTAAAACTGTCATCAGGGATTACTTCAGAGAACAGTGCCTCTGATTGTTGGCCCGCCACCACTCGTTTGTCATTTTCAGTTTTGCTTACTAAAGACCCAGATTTATTAGAGGTCTGGATATGCACATTTTCACACGAATTTAACATTTGGGTAGTAATCGCGAAACTATCAGCAAAGGCATGGTCATTATCATCATTTGAAAGCTTGGGATTAATGTTCCCTGATTTATTTGTATTATTGTGTGTAACAACTGATTTAACTGAATGATTTGGGGCTGGTATTTTCAAAACTCCATCTAATTGTATTTTATCATTATCATTAGAAATCAGGTCTTTACTGTTCACACATTCAATATCTTTTTGTGCATTTTCACTGACTAGATGGCAGTTTTCATCACTGTTTATCTGCCTTCCATTGTGATCATTTGTCAAGTTATCAAGAGCAGTACTGAAGCTGAAATCTTGGTCAGTGTTTGTATCAGTTTCAATATTCTCTGACACAATGTCACCCTTGCACTCTGACACAATGTCACCCTTGCACTCTGACACAATGTCACCCTTGCACTCTGACACAATGTCACCCTTGCACTGCTCAGCACCAACACTATCATTCATCTTTGCATCACCTAATTGTGACCTTAGCAGGTTGCTTTCAAGACACCCATTTGCATCGTTGACATTATTAACATTCATACCACAAGCGATATTTATTGTTTTTGAGTTGGAATTATTTGCAATCGTTACAAGATCATCAACAGATATAGTCTTTGTATTTGAAGTAATTTCAACATTTTGCTTGTTTGCATTGCTTTTTACCTGATCTTTTAGATTAGTTACAGATCCTTCTGTACCATTAAGGACAGTTTTTGAACATTCATTACGATCATTTTGACTGGGTGCCTTTCTTGCGGTGTTTTCATCTTGATTAGTTTTACCACTCGTACGAGCAGTTTCTGCAGAAAGGACACTAGAACAGACATTCGTGTCTGAGCTTACTCTTAAAACTGGTGCAGAAATAACGTTGGTCATAAAACTGTTGGCGTTGTTGCAGCTTTCAGAAAGTTTTGTCTTCTCAGATGATGAAGCTTTACCTTTGTGTCCTGACCGCTTACTGTTACCTGAAAACATTCACAAGGCATGGACAAATTTAGAAATCACAAGTTAGAAATGCAATTATGAAGAACTATATTACAATTTAAAACTTATCTGCTTAAATTTCCTATCACAAAGTGTTAAATTCCTGGTTATGTGCAGCCTTTCAAAACCATTTCCCAACAAGTAATACACTCACCTGCTAGAGGGCTCATCAGTACAGGTGTCTTAACTGTAGGGGACTTGCCAAGTTGCTGACCCCAGGTCACACCCACCCCTCCCAGCTCCTCTTGTATCATCTGTTTGGCCTCGTTGATTATGATCACTGCAGCCTCGTGACATGTCACGCCTGTAAAACAGGTGAATTACTCTTGTATATAAAGTGTTCCATTTGGTTTAATAATGTGTGTAATATACACATGTTAATTTTGCTCAAAAATACTTCATTTTATATGTATGATATAAATTCAAACATCATTTAACCCCCTGGGTGCAAAAAGTTACCATGTGACATTGAAGTTAGACGGCACATGGTACCTTTTTGCAACAATGGGGCGATTTGAGATCTCCATTAATAGAAAAGCAGGAAATTCATTGAATTCTTTGACCTCAATGTGTGAACTTGAGCTTGTCTGTAGGGTTATGGGTCTTTCATGTAACTCAGCCCCAGATGATTGAGAACCTTATTATATCAAACTTTGTTACCATCATTCTGATAAGTAGATATTTTCTATTTTCTGTTTATACACATTCACTTTTTTAAGTTTGAGTATTTTTTGTGTATCCAGCTCACCTTTCCGTCCAGTAAGGAAGATGCAGTGTGCCTTGCGTCTCTGCTCTGCCTCCCAGTCTGTCTCTGTAGCCTGCTTCTTCTTGCTGCAAGGCACGACAGGATGATTTCATAACCAGGTCTTTACTTAACTTTTACTCAGTGTTCTGAGATCATTAAAAGCAGAGCAGCCATTTCATTTTCATCTTTTAAAACCAACAAGCTGGGATAGAAATGCCAAAACTGAAATAATCTTTTGATTACAATTTTCAACATTTAAACAGAATAGATCTGTACAAGACTACAACTATAGCAAAATGAAAGTACCAAAATAAAATAAATCCCTTCACACTGTACCTCCTTTTGATCTGCTCCTCACCTTCTACCAGCTGCCCACTACTCATACAGCTGATTTGCTCCCCACGTTCTACCAGCTGCCCACTACTCATACAGCATATGAGCCTCCCCACCTTCTACCAGCTGCCCACTACTCATACAGCTGATTTTCTCCCCACCTTTTACCAGCTGCCCACTACTCATACAGCATATGAGCCTCCCCACCTTCTACCAGCTGCCCACTACTCATACAGCATATGAGCCTCCCCACCTTCTACCAGCTACCCACTACTCATACAGCATATGAGCCTCCCCACCTTCGACCAGCTGCCCACTACTCATACAGCATATGAGCCTGGCTCTAGGAAAGCGGGGCTTAATGCATGTGCATAAAGTACTTTCCTACTTAAGCCTGTGCAGTTGCACAGGCTAATCTGGTAAGACTCTTTTAGAGTTTATTGATTTATTTGTTTAAAGGAAGTCTCCTCTAAACAAATTCAGTCTAGACAGAAAATGCCGCCCTTAATTATCCTGTGCTTACTGCACAGGCTAAACGAAGATGAAACTTTATGCACATGACTTTAGCCCTATTTTCACAGAGCAAGGCTCAACTCTTACAGCATATCAAAGCTGACAAATTTGAAGGAAACAATGACTGAGTGCCTCACCTTTCAAATGGCGCAGAGTTTCCCAGTATGGCCTCTACATCTTCTGGCAGTGCCCCGGCCAGCGCGGCCACAGTCTGGTACCCTCCATTATAGAGAACACGCGCCCGCTGACCGTTAAGGGACGACATGCGAACAAGGTCACAGAGTTCACGCTGCACGCCAAACGTTAGACGGCTCTGGAACTGGGACAGGATGAGTTCCAGATTGGACCAGCCCAGCCGTGCACAGAACACCGTCACCATGCCTGGAATCAGGGAATGATACACATTATAGGTATAGATTTTTCATTTAAATTTAAAAATTAATTTTTTAACTTTTGTCAACATGACTGAAAAAATGATCAGGTGGGAAGGAATGATACTATTTATAGGTGAGGGTTCCTCTTGGAAAACAGGGATTAATGCATGTGCGTAAAGTGTAGTCCCATATTAACCTGAGCAGTCAGCCAAGGCATATCAGGGGTGACTTTTTCTGCCTAGCCTGGATTCCTGCTAAGAAGAAATTTCCTTTAATAAAAAATACCACGAAAGCGTAGAGTGTTGTCCCTGATCAGCCTGTGCACATTTCACATGTTTATCTGAAGACACTTTAGGCACATGCATTACTACCAGTTTTCCCAGATATATACACAGATGGTAGAGATATTTTTTTTGTATTTTTGAATTTTGCAATAACAATATGAACTTGATATTTGTCCATGTCTTAAAGGTTTGTTGATATGAACATAACAGTAAACCTTACAGAAAAAGCCGGAAGCAATAATTTGACACGGGCATTTGTTAAAAGTCCACATGAAATAAAAGAATATATTTTCATCTCTATTTATATTTTTTAGGTTTATATGATATTTCTACTATAATATAATATCTAATCTATAATATATTTAGTATACCTACTCATCTGAAAATGTAGCTGCACACTGCCAGGATGCAGGATTACGTGACTTTGTGGGGTTCACAAATGGATGTTAATGGATGTAAACGCAGATAAGTGATGCTTTTTTTTTTGGCAAATGATTTTTTTAAACATTTTTTCTTGAGAATTTCAACTAATGCATAAAAGACAGTTTTTAATGTTGATTATGGCAATGTGAAATACATCAGAAATTACTTTAATTATTAAGTCTGTATACTTTGCATTTTTTTTATGTGTACAGCATTCATATACAAGGTTATGCTTCACGCAACATGAAATTTTGGCACCGATTGCAGACATATTCAAGGATGTATTCTTAAATCTTAAAGAATCGCCACAAACTGATATAAAAACTGTCTTTTATGTACTAAAGGTTTTGCAAAAATATTTTATGAAGTTCTTAACAGTGTGTTTTCATTCTTTCCATCCAGTTTGTAAACCCCTGTGAACCCCAGTGATCCTTCACTCTGACTGCCGAGGACTGTACATTTGTAAACCCCTGTGAACCCCATTGATCCTTCACTCTGACTGCCGAGGACTGTACATTTGTAAACCCCTGTGAACCCCATTGATCCTTCACTCTGACTGCCGAGGACTGTACATTTGTAAACCCCTGTGAACCCCATTAATCCTTCACTCTGACTGCCGAGGACTGTACATTTGTATACCCCTGTGAACCCCATTGATCCTTCACTCTGACTGCCAAGGAGTCTGTACATTGTAAACCCCTGTGGACCCTATTGATCCTTCACTCTGACTGCCGATGACTGTACATTTGTAAACCCCTGTGAACCCCATTGATCCTTCACTCTGACTGCCGAGGACTGTACATTTGTAAACCCCTGTGAACCCCATTGATCCTTCACTCTGACTGCCGAGGACTGTACATTTGTAAACCTCTGTGAACCCCATTGATCCTTCACTCTGACTGCCGAGGACTGTACATTAAAGCCCTGTGAACCCCATTGATCCTTCACTCTGACTGCCAAGGACTGTACATTTAACCCCTGTGAACCCCATTGATCCTTCACTCTGACTGCCGAGGACTGTACATTAAACCCCTGTGAACCCCATTGATCCTTCACTCTGACTGCCGAGGACTGTACATTAAACCCCTGTGAACCCCAGTGATCCTTCACTTTGACTGCCGAGGACTGTACATTAAACCCCTGTGAACCCCATTGATCCTTCACTCTGACTGCCGAGGACTGTACATTAAACCCCTGTGAACCCCATTGATCCTTCACTCTGACTGCCGAGGACTGTACATTTAACCCCTGTGAATCCCATTGATCCTTCACTCTGACTGCCGAGGACTGTACATTTGTTAACCCCTATGAACCCGTTTGATCCTTCACTCTGACTGCCGAGAACTGTACATTACAGCCCTGTGAACCCCATTGATCCTTCACTCTGACTGCAGAGGACTGTACATTTAACCCCTGTGAACCCCATTGATCCTTCACTCTGACTGCCGAGGACTGTACATTAAACCCCTGTGAACCCCATTGATCCTTCACTCTGACTGCCGAGGACTGTACATTAAACCCGTGTGAACCCCATTGATCCTTCACTTTGACTGCCGAGGACTGTACATTAAACCCCTGTGAACCCCATTGATCCTTCACTCTGACTGCCGAGGACTGTACATTAAACCCCTGTAAACCCTTATTGATCCTTCACTCTGACTGCCGAGGACTGTTGTAAACCCCTGTAAACCCCAGTGATCCTTCACTCTGACTGCCAAGGACTGTACATTAAACCCCTGTGAACCCCATTGATTCTTCACTCTGACTGCCGAGGACTGTACATTAAACCCCTGTGAACCTTATTGATCCTTCACTCTGACTGCCGAGGGCTGTACATTTTTAAACCCCTGTGAACCCCATTGATCCTTCACTCTGACGGCCGAGGGCTGAACATTTGTAAACCCCTGTGAACCCCATTGATCCTTCACTCTGACTGCCGAGGGCTGTACATTTGTAAACCCCTGTGAACCCCATTGATCCTCACTCTGACTGCCGAGGGCTGTACATTTGTAAACCCCTGTGAACCCCATTGATCCTTCACTCTGACTGCCGAGGGCTGTACATTTGTAAACCCCTGTGAACCCCATTGATCCTTCACTCTGACTGCCGAGGGCTGTACATTAGTAAACCCCTGTGAACCCCATTGATCCTTCACTCTGACTGCCGAGGACTGTACATTAAACCCCTGTGAACCCTTATTGATCCTTCACTCTGACTGCCGAGGACTGTTGTAAACCCCTGTAAACCCCAGTGGTCCTTCACTCTGACTGCCGAGGACTGTACATTTGTAAACCCCTGTGAACCCCATTGATCCTTCACTCTGACTGCCAAGGATTGTACATTTGTAAACCCCTGTGAACCCCATTGATCCTTCACTCTGACTGCCGAGGGCTGTACATTTGTAAACCCCTGTGAACCCCATTGATCCTTCACTCTGACTGCCGAGGACTGTACATTGTAAACCCCTGTGAACCCCAGTGATCCTTCACTCTGACTGCCGAGGACTGTACATTTGAGCGTTGCTCTGGGAAAACTGAATTTTAATGCATGTGTGTAAAAAGTTGTCCCAGATAAGCCTGCGCTAATATGCAATTCCATAAAAGAATGTTGTCAATATTAAGCCTGTGCTGACTATACAGGCTAATCTTAGATGACACTTTAGCACATGCTTTGAGCTCAGTATTCCCAAAACGCGGTCAAGTGTTTGTTGCTTTATCTATAAAACTGCAACTCAAACAAATCAACACCTTAACTCTATATATATATATACACAAATATACATATAAATTAGTGTGTTTTGGGGCCTGTGGGGACACCGATTCCCAATCGAAAAACATAAATATATATTTCCCAAATGGAAACCAAAACTTCCCAATTGAAGGTTTAAAATAAAATAATATAAAGAAAATTACAAATAAATCTCAACATTTAGTTAGTTCATCACCCATCAAGGTCTATATGTTAAACCTTAGTCAATGTATTCACATCACTTTTATTCCCAATTTTTAAGCATATGTTAACAAAAAAACAGCAACAATAATTTCCCAATTTAAGCCAAAACAATGTTATTTTTCCCAATCCAAAGAGACCCGGCCCATTTCCAAAATGGTCAAAAACAACAGTAAATTATATCTCATACTAGTCCAGCCAATTAACCTGCAAATGTAGCAGCGGACTGCTGCAGACTCTGTAGCTGGCCCTTGTTACAGCCATACTTGCTGCACACAGCGCCCAGGGGCATCTCCTGTACCAAGTCATGGAGAACCAGGCACGTGTAGAACCGCTTGTGTATCGCCAGCGTCTTTAACTGCTCGTACGTCTTGTTAGGGATGCGGCCCCTAATGGCCTTGGCCAGGAAGGCTTCTGTGACCCCGACCAGCTCAGCGACCCGTTTCATGCCTGTTGAGAGGCCCTCCCAGATGCTGAAGTACTGCAGCCAGTCTATGGTGTCTATCTGGGCATAGATTGGGGTCACCTGGAGGTCAACATGAGGAAAGAAAGAATTGCTAAAGGTATTGGGCCAGTTTAAAAGGGGTATGATGAAAAGCTGGTCTGGACTGGTCATATTTTATAATACTGTCAAATCATTTGTTGGACATATTTTTGTTGATTCCGTTGGTTATCTAATCCACAAATTTGACACAAACATATGCAAAAATTCCTTTTTCTCCCCAAATCAGAAATCCACAAATATATGTATGCAGAAAAGTCTTGTTTGAAAAACCACACAATTGCATGCAGACCAATATATTAATGATTTTACAGTCATTTGATAAATCTATGGCCATGTACATATAACACAGTTTTCTAGCATATTTTTCAATTTTTCATTTAATATGTTGAAAAAAAAACACTCTAAATATTAAAACACTTTTTGGGTAGACCAATCAAGAGATGAAGTACAGGCTTCCTGAAAAGGCCGGACCGCCGGTCTTGTTCGGCAAAATTATTTACGGTCCGGCGAAGTTTCTAATATTGCCGGTCCTTGGGACAGGTCAAACAAAATATGACTAAATACCGAAAAGTCTCATACTTGCCAAAAGAACGATTACACCCAATTGGAATCACTCTTTTCGTGAATTTCGAGCCTTTTTATCATTAAGAACACTAACGCGTTACTAGTTCTTATGAGTACTCTCCCTTTGTTGTTGTTTTTCGAAAACGTCAATTTCATTGTTCCGACATATAACCATCTATCCAATTACAAAGGTTGTAACAAAAAACTACACAGTCATGAAAAAAATGCTTATACAAATGATCGAAATTGTCAAATTGTCATCATCATATATAAGCAATGTTTTGCTTTATGTATCGTCGGAACGCATGAAATAACACGGAAATGTGCTTATATCAGTGTAATATCGCATAATGCCATTATCATTTTATTTTTGATAATAAAAAACAGATAGTTTTGTAAAAGATTGATATTGTACGGAGAGTATATTTTGTTCAAGTTGACTATATAATTACATATAATATTGAATGAATCCCATATTTTAAAATTAAAGTGTGTTACATTTGCATAAGAACACATAATGATTTGATGTTATGTGTTCCAAAATCAACTACTTATAGTTGTCCAATACTTATACACAGGCTGCACATTGCAATAAATATGAGTTAAACTTTACTAAATTCTTCAGTTATAAACTCACGCTGTTCAGTCAGGTGAATTTTTGTCCGGACAGGCTTAATTTTCCATCAGCCTGTCCCGTTGACAGGCACTGTTTGGGACTTTTCAGGAAGCCTGGAAGTAGGTTAAAATCCTGAAGTTTTAGGCGTAGCACCCTCACTCTAACTCTTACCTCACGCGAGTTTATACCAAGTATATGAGGCGCTTGTAATCAAAGAACCAGTTTAAAGCCAGATCATTACTCTAGTTCAGACCAAAAGTGTTGTCCCTGATTAGCCTGTATGCACTACAAAAGTGTTGTCCCTGATTAGCCTGTATGGACTACAAAAGTGTTGTCCCTGATTAGCCTGTATGGACTACAAAAGTGTTGTCCCTGATTAGCCTGTATGCACTACAAAAGTGTTGTCCCTGATAAGCCTGTATGCACAACAAAAGTGTTGTCCCTGATAATCCTGTATGGACTACAAAAGTGTTGTCCCTGATTAGCCTGTATGCACTACAAAAGTGCTGTCCCTGATTAGCCTGTATGGACTACAAAAGTGTTGTCCCTGATTAGCCTGTATGCACTACAAAAGTGTTGTCCCTGGTTAGCCTGTATGCACTACAAAAGTGTTGTCCCTGATAATCCTGTATGGACTACAAAAGTGTTGTCCCTGATTAGCCTGTACGGACTACAAAAGTGTTGTCCCTGATTAGCCTGTACGGACTACAAAAGTGTTGTCCCTGATTAGCCTGTACGGACTACAAAAGTGTTGTCCCTGATTAGCCTGTATGGACTACATAAGTGTTGTCCCTGATTAGCCTGTATGGACTACAAAAGTGTTGTCCCTGATTAGCCTGTATGGACTACAAAAGTGTTGTCCCTGATTAGCCTGTTAGGACTACAAAAGTGTTGTCCCTGATTAGCCTGTATGGACTACAAAAGTGTTGTCCCTGATTAGCCTGTATGGACTACAAAAGTGTTGTCCCTGATAATCCTGCATGGACTACAAAGACTAATCTGGCACAACCTTTTATGCACATTGATTACACAAAGTTTTCCCAGAACGTGGCTTAAATGTCAGCTCTTCAGTCATGGTAGTACCTGGTTAAGGTTACCAGGATTATTAGTACCTGGTATATGATATGTAGCTCATTTTCGAGCACGAAGCACTGCCTGGCGCGCTGAAGCTCTGAAAACACCACGAGGCCCTCATCAGGCGATATGGAGGAGGAGAGAACTGCACATCCCAGCTGGGTCGGCACAAACCGCTGGGTTACTTCCCCTGCAGTGGGTGTAACATATATTTGAGCCCAGCTCTGGGACAACTTAGCTCAATCAATGTGGGTAAAGTGTCATCCACGATTAGCAATGGACAATTATTCCTGCTTTAATTGTATTTTTGTTTGAAAGAAGTCTCATCATTAGAAAAAACATGGTTAAGGCTGAAAGTGTCATCCAAGGCTTATCTAAGATGACACTTTTTGCACATGCATTAAACTCCATTTGTCCAGAGCAAGACTTGTACATTTAAATAAAACTTTTTAATAAAATAAAATTTCTTCAAAGAAGTAACTTTTTTTGGGAAGGGGTCTCAATTGTTAAACAATAATGTATAGAATTTGTTTGCCATGTTTGCATTATTATTCAAATTAAGAGCATCCTCTGCTTATATAATTCTTGGTTAATAAATAAAAAAATAATTGCTGATAACAACTTTATTGAAACTGCTCAAAACAAACAAAAATCACACAACACATGTCTGCATACTCACAGAAAGCCTATGGGACAATCTCCACTGACATTATTTGTCTTTTCTTCATGAATTGTATCCATGTCATACAAAAGGTTAACCCTATTCCACTCAGAAGCAAAGTGAAAATGGCAACCAGCATAACAGCCTGTGAATTACTCGCAGGCTATTTAGGTTGTACATGTTTGCTGTTTACTGCTCATCAGTATCTTAGGGTTGGAAATAAAGCCTTAAAACTTTTATCGTTTAAAAACAAAGGTAAGCAATTTAATTTGTTTTTTCAGTGACTATATTTGCGTAAAAATGCGTATCTCAGCAACTGTTAATGTAAATTACTGAACTGCATTAATAACTATACAAAAGGTTAACATAAATCTCAAGTACAGGGCAAGTATTGACAAACAATATCTCAGACTTAAATATAAATAGTGAAAAATTGTCTAAGACTCAATAACAATACCTGCAAGTTTGCATAAATACAGGATAAAACAAGATGCTTATTGAATTAATTTTTTTTTCTAAAACCAGAGCTGTCTCCATAGGATGGCATATGCCCCCGAAAAAACGATTTGATAGAAGTTCTGAGCATTTTTCGAAACCTAAATGCAGATTTGAAACCTAAACGCGGACCCTAAGTTCAAGGTCAAGGTCACAGGGGTCAAAATTTTTGTGCGTATGGAAAGGCCTTGTCCATATTCACATGCATACCAAATATGAAGGTTACATCTGAAGCGACATAGAAGATATGAGTATTTTTCAAAACCTAATTGCAAAAGTGTGACGGACAGACGGACGGACAGACAGACAGACAGATAGTGCGACTGCTATATGCCACCCTACCGAAGCATAAAAATGCATGATTTAACTATAGGTGTTAACTACCATGCAATACTTCACCTTCATGTAGGTTTAGAACATTATAGTTTTAAGACTAAAGTCTAAGAATTGTTTGGTTAATATGGGCCGAAACCATTTCATTACTGACCATTCTTATCAGCTATCTTCTGCATGCAGACAAACTCGTTGTCAAGTAGGAACTGTATGCTCTCCTGAATCATGTTTCCAGTCCCGCCCTGGCCAGACCCTTCCCCGCACAGGCTAGTCCCCTCCCCTGCCATGGAGGAGGCCAGCAGCGTACAGGAGGCGTAGGTCTCCACGTCCCGGGGGCAGCCTGCCACCCCACTCACCACCACCTCCAGGATGGCTCGCTTCATGCTGGAACTCAGGGACTCTCCTACAGGGGAAATACATGTTCAATAGATTGTAAAAGATCCACTTAAAAACACATATCAACTCGCATTAAATCAGGAACAATCTGAGCTCAGACTTAACATTCAAAATGAGCCTTGTTCCAGCAAAATGGAGCTTAATGCAAGTGTGTAAAGTTTTGTCCCATGATTGCCTGTGCACTCTCACAAATGTGGCATGGAACTCATTAAAGGGACCAATGTTACAGCTTTTATCCCTGACACTGCTGAATAAGATGCTTAGATTCGAGCCTTTGTTCTAATAAACTGGATTTAAGGCATAAGCGTAAAGTGTCGTCCCGGATTAGCCAGTGCAGTCTGCACAGGCTGATCAGAGATGACACTTTCTGCTTTTACACATTTTTTTGTTTAAATGATGTCTGTTTTAAATGAAAGTACGGTCTGAGCAAAAAGCATCATCCCTTATAGGCATAAGCAGGCTGCACAGGCTAATATAGGACAACAATTAACACACATGCTTATATAGGACAACAATTAACACACAGGCTAATATAGGACAACAATTAACACACATGCTAATATAGGACAACAATTAACACACAGGCTAATATAGGACAACAATTAACACACATGCTAATATAGGACAACAATTAACACACATGCTAATATAGGACAACAATTAACACACAGGCTAATATAGGACAACAATTAACACACATGCTTATATAGGACAACAATTAACACACATGCTAATATAGGACAACAATTAACACACATGCTAATAAAGGACAACAATTAACACACATGCTAATATAGGACAACAATTAACACACAGGCTAATATAGGACAACAATTAACACCAGGGTTTTTTTTTAGAAAAAGGGGAAGACGCTGGACGCTGGGTAAAAGGGGAAAATAGAGCGCGAAAGAGACATATTTGGGGAAAAAATAAAAACTGTTCATTTCAATTTCTATAACTCACTCAGGGTTTTTTTTTAGAAAAAGAGGCATGTCTCTGACCTTTTTGTTCTTAAACACATGAACAAGTATGATATTAAAGTCAAAGTCCTAAATAAAGTTGCAGGGGTAGATCTAATAACGGGAAATGTTTTCAACTGGGGCCGGGGGACGATGTCAATATTTTGATTTCAATTTCATGATGAATGGGTAGATGATTTAGGTCTGCTACAGTATTGGAAGGGAAAGGTGCGGTAGCTGCCGATTGTGTACTTTCACTTTCACAATGTTCGATGTTGATTACATGTACCTCCGAATCCTGCTGGGTTTCAACGGTTTTTGATGATTCATTCTTAAAAAATGCGTCGACGCAATTAATATTTATCGAGTCCAAACGTTTTATTTTGTTTGTGTATGAACGCCAATTGTGAGACTTTTTTTCTGTTTTAACGTTTACATCTTGGCTTTCACATAACCCGGATGAAAATTCGACTGGTTTCCGGTAATCAATTGACGAAACACCCTTCTCGCGCAAGAACGGAATCCAGTAAAATAGTCACATGATTAATACGATTAGTTGCCCAGTTTCCATGACGTAATTTAAGAGCTATATTTAGAATCACTGGTATTCCCAGATTTGAGTGTTCGTCGGGAAAAAGAGAGAGAGCGAGATCGTTGTACATGGTACAAATTGGATAAGTGTCGATTTCCCAAAAGAAAAAAAAACATCTCTTTGAGGGTAAAATATTATATGTTGGTGAAAAAATATATTATTGGAGGGAAAATTGTATTTTTAGGGGAAAAATTCTGGTAGGGGAAGACGCCGAATATCGGCGTCACTTTCTTAGTAAAAAAACCCCTGAACACACACATGCTAATATAGGACAACAATTAACACACATGCTAATATAGGACAACAATTAACACACATGCTAATATAGGACAACAATTAACACACATGCATTAAGGGGTGTTGCGGCAGTTTATTTATCCTAGGATATATTTATAGCAACACAGATGATGCTATTATCACAACTCAATATTTTTATTATCACAATCATCAGAAATCACTGAGTTGGTTCATAATATAATTGTCATTGGTTTGATTCCAGGTGGGGTCAACTTTTTTTATTACTTTTTTTACTTTCTTTAATTCCATTCTTGTTTTATACTGGAGCTCTTTAGTCCTGTTGTTAACATTTATCATCTTAAAGCATTTAATCACAAACTTCAAAACATGCCGAAATCAGTGAACAAGTACATGTAAATTATTTATGATAAAGGTCGAGTTTGATACTGTATGGCATTATGTTTGTGATTAAATATTGTTTTTTATTAATGTCGTTTGGTTAGCTGTTGTAATCCCAGTTAAGATTGTAAACAATTTCTTATGTTTATGCATATTTCTAACAATCTATGTACCATTACTTGGGTTTTGCCTATTTTCTGTATTTTATTAAATTTTACGTTTACAGTAGGGATAGTTAAAACAAAAAAATCTCTGTTAAAAGTGCGGTGACCCCCTTTTATTATTTGTGTTTTATGATGACAATACGAAGATGAACATATTTGAGCAGTTTCGCAGAATTCAATTAGACATAAAAAATTTAATTCCATTAATGTGGTTACAATAGTAAAAAAATGACGTTTATTTTGGGTGTCATAAAAATTATAAAAAATAAATTTCTTAAAAATTAACTTGTGGACTCAATTTTATTGGTAGTGTGTGGTTTAATTAAATGGTATATGATGTATCTTAGCTTAAATAATATCAACATGTTGCCAATTTTATAGGTTATTAATTATTTTTACGCATTTAGAGATTTTTCAGTTTTATTGAAAAAGTACATGTTATATAATGGTGAATAAAATCAAAACCAGGCCGGTGGCCTTATGTTTTTATTTAATTTTTCATATAGTATTTGTATATATATCTTAAATATAAATTTTAGACAAAATCTATTAGATGGAAAAAAATCAACAAAACTGCAGCAACACCCTTTAAGCCCAATTTCTCAGAACTAGACCTATTTGCATACAAGTATCCAGCCCAGTACCTTCACTCCTGACCAGCGTGCTGTGTACAGGCGGTAGGGCCCCCCTCACCAGGGCCTCGGCCTTGGGTCTGTCTGCAGCCTTACATAGCAGGATGCTCTCCCCTGAAACAGCACAAATAACACCTGGTTTTCATCTCAGGTAACAAGATTGCAATGCTATTACAAAACTGGGCTTAGACTGGGCAAAACACGTCGTCTGCACAGACTTATCAGGGACAACACTTTCTGCCTGAACTGGATTTATGTTTACAAGAGATTTTCTTTTAAATTATAAATACCATTGACCAGATGGGGTCCTTTAAAGCCTGTCCGCCAACAGGATTTGTCTTAAGAAGTAACCTCCTTTAAACGTACAATTCTATAAGAGCGGAAAAAGTGCTACCTGATTAGCCAGTGCAGAGTTCACAGAGCGCACAGTTTAATATGTGGGGACTCTGTGCGAACATGCATTAAGCCCGGATTTCTCAGAACGAGGCTTGAAGGAGTCATTTGACAGTGAATCTGATATTGATTTATGAAGTTTCTGCTCATCCCAGCATGGTAGAATCGCAAGCTTTTTTTATTTTGTTTTGTGTAATTAATAAACACCAGTCAATATGATGTAACTCAATTATGGTTTCAGATGATCGAGAATAATTCTAAATAAACTGAGTAGCAATGGCCAATGTCAAGCCAACTCAGCAACATTAAGCATGATTATTTAAATAAAATATTCAAACTTGCATTTAAAAAATCTCTATATGGTATTTAAAAATTCCAAACAAACTCAAACTTCAAATCAACGAACAAGTGACTTCATGTCGGCATGGACTCTTTTAATTTTACTACTCATCATTAACTCATACTTCACTCTTCAAGAAATGTGAGTGTACATGTCTGCCCCTAACCTGCGGTGTCGACCCCTTTTCTGCCAGCGCGCCCAATCATCTGCTTGTATGTGAGGAAGTCGATCATTTGACCACCGTGGAACACTGGGGTGCGTATGAGGACCCTGCGTGCAGGCAGGTTGACCCCTGACGACAGGGTGGATGTAGCAACCAGCACCTTCAGTATGCCCTGACGGAATGCCCCCTCTATGATGTCTCGCTCATCAAATGTAAGACCTGGCAATGGGAAGGAGATGCAGCTATATGAACATTGAAAAATAGTTGTGCTCTGGTAAAACTGGGCTTAATAAATGTTCGTAAAGTGCCGTCCCATATTACCCAGTGCAGTCTGCACAGGCTTATCACGGACAACAATTAAGGACATTATGCAATTATTTGTTCGCAAAAATCCAGCCAAGGTAAAAATATTTGTCCCAAATTAGCCTTTGCAGACTGCACAAGCAATAAGCCCTGTATTCTCATAGTGTGGCTCAATTATAGATTATACGGGCAAAAGCCCGCGAAGCGGGCGTTGACCGTTCATACATATGGGAATTTAGACATAAAATTACATAGGAATACCACATATGGATACGTCTCAAAAAAATTTGCCACGCGACATATATTTTCGCGATGCTATTTATGAACTTGAACAAATCAAAAACACTTTGACATATGCTAAATCACATGTAAATACATACCTCAGGAAAAGTTATATCAATGACATCATAAATGTGTAGCGAATCGCACTTAATATTCTCGCATTATTTGTTTTTCTTCGCAACCGTTCCAGAATTAAGTCATTACTAAATTATCTCCCCTGAATGCTCTTCTTCGGTGGGTATAAGCCGAAGACTGGTTCACTACATATAGTGACAGTCTTTACCAAACACAATTTAAGTGAACATAACCCGTCTTTGATATATTGCCGAATCTCAGATTTCTGTCGAATTTATTTGCTTTGATCTTTTCGATATCTTATTGTTATTATTATCCTGACAAATCACAAACGCTTGTTAAAAAATTATTTGTTTTAAACATTATAGTTGGCATCTCTATTCTTCCAGTATTCTCGCGGTATTTCAATAACGACACCCTACTGTTTATTTGTCAGAATATGTGACGCATTTTCCATTCGCTCTTAGAAAGCATTCTATACATAGATGGTGACGTCACTTCGTTATTGTCAGTAAGACCGGTGTGTACACAATGTCTCAGAAAGAGGTTTTACGTGTGATCATGAGCAATATTCCGGCAAGTTGTCGTTGTTATCCACCAGAAACACATTTATTCACAAAATTTAATGATATTCCGATCTAACTTTTTAGTCTTTTAGCTTTAATTTTTAACGTATTTACACCTCGTCTGCTCGCACTTTACCGATTTCCCGAAAGGTTACATATCACTATAATAAGTTTAGGCCTAAAACCACAAAATCCGATACCGTTGGATTTTCGTACAACAATCTTACGTAAAAAATCTCCCAGATTCGAAATCAACAAAAAACAAGACATTTATAAATTGTCTGCATTATTGATAAAATTTTAAGATATTTGTTGGTTTTCCGTTTTTAGAAGATGTTCTGTGAAGGCAAGAGCTGGGCATCATACAAGCCATTCTATCCAGCAAAACTGACAGTTTTGGTTTACAGAAATCAACAAAGGAGGGATTCCTGAACTATCAAATTTCCAAGCTATACACACAGTTATTATCTGTGGTGATCTTTATTGGTTCTGTTTGTTTACTTGGATGGAACATGTGTGAACTTTTATAGAACTTTAAACTATATATGTCTATCTATAAACAAAAATCAGCTATTGTATATTAAGATCAGTTGTGCAAACAATGTCAAAGGGTTGTTAAATTAACAATTTGAAGGCAATTATGCTGAAAAAATATGAGAGTTCCCATGCAAATTTTGTCTGTATATCAACAAGTGTCTGCCGATAATTGTCAAACTAGTAATACAAAACTTACCACAAGTATGTAAAAGCACTAAGTACCTGTGATCAATTTTAGTAAGATAGTGTAATTCTAAACAGTAGCAAATAGCTTGTTTAGTAAATGCATAATGCAATTAATATGATTTCCGTTCTATTGTGTAATTAATAAATTGGTTGTTACTTGTTAATCCATGATAAATGTTTTATGGCTAGTACAAAACCAGCAATGTTAATTTAGTAAAAGGTAATACAATAACACCACTTTGTAATTTCATATACGTAAATATTCTTGAAATGTAGGTTGATGACAGTGTTTTAGTTTTACTTATTTTGTAACTATTATTTTATGTGCAAAAAAATGATGTGAAGTGTTTTGTATCTCCACACAATACCACATACCTTTTTATATATGTACTGTGTTATGTGGTATTTGAATGTTTAAATAAAAAAATATGGATGATATAACATGATGCATTCTCACATTTGCATTCAAATTGTAACTATAGAGCTAAGTGTATGCAGTTTAGACTGTGATTTTAGAATTGCTACAAAATGGCTAGTTTTTTAGTGGCGACAAAATTTAAACTATTCAACAATAGTTTGGGAAAGAAAATTAGAAACCTGCAAGATACCTGTATTTATTAAATATTTCAATTGCGAATCAAGTATTTTGTTATGCTGTTACACATAATTATACATTGATAATAAATAAGAAGACAATTAGTGGTGTTAACGTTTCCCAACAGTAGAAATCATTCTTCTGATGAAGTCAGTGATATACAGACGAAAGCTCCAGGTATGGCTTTCAATACGTAGTGTGTGTTTATTTGACAGTCTAAAACTTATTGGATTAAAAAAAAATCCTGTCAAATTTGTCAATCAAAATTGATTTGACACATCACATGATTTTGATTATGTTAAATCAGTGTACTGTATGCTAAATGCAACTGCTTTAGCAAGCTGTCAAGTTGAATTGAGACATTTGATGAAACAAACTGTTTCCTGGGTAGGACCAGTACTAACTTAGTGTCTATATGACGTACCATGACCTCGAAAGAGTACAAGACCTGCTAAGTAGAACGAGAAATGTACTTCGACGTACAATTTTCACCGACACTTGAGTGTTAGCCAATCAGAAGACACCTTACGTCTGTTGCTTTTAGAGATTTTTGACATTGAACATTATTATTATTATTATTTATACCGAATTATGCGCCTATCGACCGCTTACTCATAGATATTGTGCGTATTTATTAAACATTATTATTATTATAATTTATACCAAATTATGCGACTATCGACCGCTAACTCATAGATATTGTGCGTATTTATTGACCTGGCGTGGCGGAATTAACCTCTGACTTATGCTAGTTATGGTTATCACAAAATACGACCAACGGGGAGTTTATAATACATTATTTATCCCATTAATGCTTGGTAACTGGTTACCGTTGGGAATTTCCTACACAGTAATGCGCTGGACGGTCGTAATACTCCGCCCCGCATGATCATTTCATACACACAATATGCTGAATAATTTTAATTTTAAAAAGGTAACAATTGAATCTTCTTCAAATTTGTATATAATCTATTTCAATGCATTAAATACTTGAAACTTCTGTGTTGTTTTTTTGCCATTCTGATATTTTTATTCATTTTGTCCTCAACTAAAAAAGAGATTTTAAACATTTATTATGAATAAATCTGAAGGAAAAGCGGCTCAAGAGACTAGTGTTTTGATTGGCTGTTCAGAAAATGTGTACGTAGAAGTACAAACATGTATGTCGAAGTACAAATTGTACTTTGACGTACAAATATATACTTCGAAGTGTATTTTATATTCATGTCGACGTACAATTATTGTACTTCGACGTACATTTCTCTGTTTAACGTGTAGGTCTTCTTGACTTTCAACCCAAATGGTACGCCATAGTATGTCTTAAGGGTTATCTAAAGAATGCTCCCACTTAAAGGATCAATACAGAGACCTCCCAGTGACTAAGCCAGTTAGCAGACACCCCATCCACTATACCACAGACACCGAGCCAGCTATAAATTCCTGTGCTAGAATTTAGAAAACAAAAAAATATATAAGATGCTAGATCTTTAAGCTTGGAACATGTAACTCGTTTTAAGATTGATTTTTTTGGATGCATTACTCAATTATTGCAACAATTATCATATTTTGAACAAAACCATGTCCATATATTTATTAAAAATACATGGTTATCAAAAAAACTTAAAAAGCTTTTGCCCGTAAATTAGGTAGCACCTATAATCATATTACTATCTTACTAAAAAGAACACCATTATAACAAAGGTTGAAAACTTAATAGATATCAAGAAATTTTTGCTTATCATTTGCAAAATAATCTTTAGCAGTTTTTTATCATGTCAGATAACTATTTTACACATAAGGGCACTCACTCAGTATTTACAGTTTTAATGACAAGCGATGTAATGAAACTTAAGGAAATCCTTGAACAATTCTTTGGTAAGGAAAAATAAGCCTTAAATTAAAAAGATAAAAAATGTTGCATCTTACAGAAGAGAGACCCTTGGGGTTTAGAGATAGTGAAATGGACCATCATACTACACTCTATATTGATACCTCCACGGTAGAAGGCAACACAGCACTGTACAGTCTGGGCCAGGAAGGAGGTTAAGCCTACAGGACTATAAGTAAAATGAAACCTGCAATGCAAGCCCGTACTGTACATACCTGTATGATGGTAGGCTACACCGTATTGTACAAACCTGCATGGTGGTAGGCTACACTGTACTGTACATACCTGCATGGTGGTAGGCTACACTGTAATGTACATACCTGCATGATGGTAGGCTACACCATACTGTACATACCTGCATGGTGGTAGGCACCACCGTACTGTACATACCTGCATGGTGGTCGGCTACACCATACTGTACATACCTGCATGGTGGCAGGCTACACCGTACTGTACATACCTGCATGGTGGAAGGCTACACGGTACTGTACATAGCTGCATGGTGACAGGCTACACCGTAGTGTACATACCTGCATGGTGGTAGGCTACATTGTACTGTACATACCTGTATGATGGTAGGCTACACCATACTGTACATACCTGTATGGCGGAAGGCTACACTGTACTGTTCATACCTGTATGGTGGTAGGCTACACTGTACTGTACATACCTGCATGATGCTGGCCTACACCGTACTGTAAATACCTGCATTGTGGTAGGCAACACCGTACTGTACATACCTGCATGGTGGTCGGCTACACTGTACTGTACAAACCTTATGATGGCAGGCTACACCGTACTGTTAATACCTGCATGGTGGTAGGCTACACTGTTCTGTACATACCTGAATGATGGTAGGCTACAACGTACTGTACATACCTTGGCATGGTGTAGGCTACATCGTACTGTAAATACCTGCATGGTGCTAGGCTACACTGTACTGTTCATACCTGCATGGTGGTAGGCTACACCATACTGTACATACCTGCATGGTGGTAGGCTACACCATTCTGTACATACCTGTTTGATGGCAGGCTGCACCGTACTTTACATACCTGCATGGTGGAAGGCCACACTGTACTGTACATAGCTGCATGGTGGCAGGTTACACCCTAATGTTAATACCTGCATGGTGGTAGGCTACACTGTACTGTACAAGCCTGAATGTTGGTAGGCTACACCGTACTGTACATACCTGCATGGTGGTAGGCTACATCGTACTGTACATACCTGCATGGTGGTAGGCTACACTGTATTGTTCATACCTGCAAGGTGGTAGGCTACACCGTACTGTACATACCTGTTTGATGGTAGGCTACACCGTTCTGTTCATACCTGTATGGCGGTAGGCTACACCGTACTGTATATACCTGCATGGTGGTAGGCAACACGTACTGTACATACCTGCATGGTGGTAGGCTACACATTACTGTACATACCTGTATGGTGGTAGGCTACACCGTACTGTACATACCTGCATGGTGGTAGGCTACATCGTACTGTACATACCTGCATGGCGGTAGGCTACACCATACTGTACATACCTGCATGGTGGTAGGCTAAATTGTACTGTACATACTTGCATGGTGGTAGTCTACATAGTACTGTACATAC